>NC_058404.1:132190769-132490769 GCF_002201575.2 Neomonachus schauinslandi | reverse complement strand
GGTTTGATAATGAATGCTTTATTGTATTTCTTCATTTCTCTGTCTCGTTTCCCCATTTCCTTACCTTTATCTCCCCTGCTCCAAAATAAAACATAACAACAAAAATATAACAACAGAAAAAAAAATCTGCTAGTGCCTGCATCCTTTCTGGTACAGCTGAAATGAAGATAATACCTATGAGACACCCAAAAGGCAATGTCATAGCAGCAGATGGACACCCAATCTCTAAAACTTACGGAAAAATCAGGCCAGAGATAAATCTGGAAGTCATCAGCATGTGGGCAGTTTGGAAGTCGTAAGAGTGGATGAGATCATTAAGAGTGAGTAAAAATAGAAAGAAAAGCAGAATGGGTTGGGACCTTTGGTCACACTCAAGTTTAAAGGTAGGAGAACTGGGGAGGAACCAGCCCAAAATGCTAAGAAGCAGCAGCCAGGGAGGTCAAGAAGAAATTTAGGCAAATGAAGAAAATATTTCCAGGAATTAATAGTACTGATTCCAGGGTCTCACTGCAGATCAAAAGAACCAGGGTCTCTGTCGGTTCACACAGGAAGCTTGCATTTTTGAAGCCTTATCAGATATTCCTTAAGCACAATAGGATTCAAGAAATACTGAACCTTAGAAACTCCTATCTTCTCAGGGGCACCTGGGTGGCTCAGTCGGTTAAGTGCCTGCCTTCAGCTCAGGTCATGATCCTGGAGTCCCGGGATCGAGCCCTGCATCGGGCTCCCTGCTCAGTGGGGAGCCTGCTTCTCCCTCTGCCCCTCACCTCTCTCTCTCGCAAGTAAATAAATAAAAATCTTTTTTTAAAAAAAGGAAACTCTTCTCTTCTCTTTTTTGGGGGGTGGGGGAGGCAGTTGTGGTGTAGCTAGCATGGCACAGATAAGCTTTTATTCTTTCTTGGTAAGTCCCCAACATTATAGGTGGGCATTTAAATTGACTTCTCAAAAGCTCACCTGCTACTTAAGCATATTGTGTCCTTGTAATTAGAGGTTACATCTATGTACAATTTTGAACTAGCTAAATATGGATCTTTTTCTCTGTAGTTGAGGTTATCCTGAGCTGATCATGTTAGTTGCTAGGTGTTTCACATTCTTGAACTAGATCATTTACCCAAAACAGGTCTATAGGAAATTTGCTCCTTTTTAAGATGTGAAATCAGATCAGATAGCAAGGTTTCAGCTTACTTTTGTTCTACAGATAATTTTTTTGCAATCATGACTAATAATTATACTAATAAGTCTGATTTTTTAAAATTGTCAGTATTTACTCATCCAAGTGAAATCTCCTTGAAATAGTCCTCTTAGGAAGCCATATGCTACATTTCTGAAAATCTTTAGAAATACCCTCAGTATCCATGACAACTACATTTGACTAGCATATCTTCATTTTTTTAAGTAGTCTTGATTTTAGAATTACTTATGCTGATACTAATGATAGTTAACACCTTTTCATGATTTCCTGTAAACTGAATGTGTGCCCCCAGGTTCATATGTTGAGACCTAACCCCAATAAGATGGTATTTGGAGATGAGGCTTTGGGGGGTGATTTGGTCATGAGGATGGAGCCCTCTTGAATAAGACTTTGCGCCTTTATAAATGAGAGCCCAGAGAACTACCTTGCCCCTTACCCCATGTGAAGTTATAGGAAGAGGGCTGTCTAAAAACCAGGAAGCAGGCTGTCACCAGACACTGAATCCGCTGGTGCCTTGACCTTGGACTTCCCACCCTCCAGAACTGTGATAAATAAATATTTGTTGTTTAGCCATTCACTCTATGGTACTTTTGTTAGAGCAGCCTAAACAGACTAGGCCAATGATTCTCATAAACGGACTCTACAGAGTAGTCTCAAGAAGGTTTGCAACAAAATGTTACGATGTAAGTTTAATAGGTGAACATAACCACTTATAGAAGAAAACTCTCAAATGGCAGGCTGTTATTAGCAGAATAAAAAAAAACTGCTATAGAGTTCCCCAAAGAGTCAAGAGCAGTCACATAATTTGCAAAGCCCAGTACAAATGAAAATGCAGGGCCTCTTATTCAGAGGGCAGGGGGAAGGTGGTGTTAAAAGTATTAAATTATAAAGCTGCTCAAGCACATGCTCCCTGCTCACCAGACTTCACTTACAGAACACAAGTTCAAAGATCATCATTAATTTAAAGATGGCATCAGTGGAGCATTAGTCCAAGTGCGGGTCCCTTCTGAGTATGGCGTGTATGTGGTAGCAAAGGCCACTCACCCACAGAGCCAACCTGCCCAAGGAGCCAGCCCTGCAGAGGTCCCTGCTATTCAGATTCTACCGGTTTCCACCGATGCATAGAAAAGTTACAGACTGTCTTCACCTCCTCGTTCAGTTATAAAACTTCTTGTATTTTTAATCTTTGTTTCCTTGTAGTAAAAGAATAAGAAGATTCGGGATGTCAAGAAGAGGTGTACTAGTTAGGGCAACACAAGCAGGACCTCTACAGTGGGCTGAGAGGCAGGGAACTACCTGGAGATAACACCTTCCAGGCTGGCTTACTAAGGCAGGCCAGGAGGTCAAGGACATGGAAGTTTATTTTACCTCAAGTTCCAACAAAACAGCAACATTTCCCCTGTGGGTGGGTTTCAGCAAACGTCCTAAAGGCCACCTAATACAAAATTTCATGGGAACAGAGTGGGACAAACCTAGCATCACCCCTACCCACTCTTTGTTTGTCCGACCTCATTTCCTAGACTTCCTGTGGCTGCCATGTCTAATTCAAGAGACAACCACGAAAGTATGGGTTATTAAACAACTTAAGGTTAATTTATATTCTCATCATGTTCTAGCTTTCTGCTAAAATGCACATGTGTTATTTAAAGGGGTATACCATCTCTGAGTTTCTTTAATTCCCTGATACAGTGCAGTTTCCTGTGAACGTTGTCTTATCTTTTCAATGATAATTTTCTCCCTGGGGAGGAGGGGACACTTAGTTCTTTTCTATCTCCTATATTCTTTATTATAGCACTAAGCATGGGACTAATTACATATTGAATAGAGTTTAGCTATATATCACAACTGGATAAAAATGTGTAGAAACTATATATAAATGTTCCCTTCTCCCCTCCTCTCCAAATGCAGCCTATTTATTTATTTATTTATTTATTTTTAAACAGACAGCTTGTAAGTTTATCCTCTGGCCAGTATTTTTTAAAATATTTTATTTATTTATTTGACAGAGAGAGAGAGAGAGTGAACACAAGCAGGGGGAGCGGCAGAGGGAGAGGGAGAAGCAGGCTCCCTGCCTAGCAGGGAGCCGGAGGTGGGGCTCCGGGCTCGATCCCAGGACCCTGAGATCATGACCTGAGCCAAAGGCAGCTGCTTAATTGACTGAACCACCCGGGGGCCCCACAGCCAATTTTAAATGTAAATCTTGGGGCGCCCGGGTGGTTCAGTCAGTCAAGCATCCAACTCTTGATTTCAGCTCAGGTCATGATCTCAGGGTTGTGAGATCCAGCCCCCTCATTGGGCTCAGTGATGGGCATTGAGCCTGCTTAAGATCCTCTCTCTGCCTCTCCCTCTGCCCCTCTCCCCAGACACCCCTTGCTCTTTCTTTACCTAAATAAATAAATGTATATAAATATTAACCTTGATGCATTTTCCTAACTACTACAGTACAGGATAATTTACAGTGTTACTCAAATCTGGTATATGCCAATGCTAAGAGTATTAGAGTGAGGTTACTATATTTCTATATATACACTATATAAATCCATCAATTTCCAGGCCCATTTATGATACATCACAGCTTTACTTAAATCATTTGGAAATATTTTCTGAAATTCTTGGAAGAGTTTCAAAACAAAACAAACTTTATTTTAACTGATATTAATCACATAACAGTAACAGGAGAAAGTGAGGCTATCATAAATCCATTTTTACAATACCAGGTGTTCTATCGACTTCCCCAGAACTCTTCTGTCACTCCTTCCCTCGTACTAACACTAGTCCTGACCTCAGGCTGTGCCAGTTATATTGTGTCACAACTTAGGTCTAAGCAATAAAGAACAATATTTGTTGTGTGAGGGAAATAGCAATTACTGAAATAAAATTTGTATAATACAATAACATTTTAGAATGACCTTGAGGAAGAAACTCTTGGACCAATGAGTTGAACTTTCCGTGAAGCTTCTCAGACAAAAGAGAAGAAGGCAGATTAGTGAAGGAAGAAATTAGAACAGTAAGGACAAAATTTCCCCAAAGTGAGCATGAGGTAAAAGATTTTCCAGTCACAATGAAAATAGAATTTGCTGACAAGGTCATGATCACATCAGACAGCTCACAACTGGGAACAAGGAATTTACAAAAAGCATTATTTATCTTTAACTACAAATCTGGAATGTTTCCAAGCTACATCTGGGAAATGCCTGCCTGCCCTTGACCAGTATATTGCTCAATTTTCCCTCTTATATCTCATTTACCACACTCATGCCACCTTAAGGGTAGTAAGGAGTTCACTGACATGAGGTACCTAACATAGTAAAAGACTCATAGGAACAGAGTAGAATGGTGGTTTGCCAGAGGCCGGTGGGGGGCGCTGGTGGGGGGGGGTGGCAAGGGGTAGTTGCTCTTTGATGGATAAAAAGTTTGAGTGAGGCAAGGTAAGTTCTAGAGATTTGCTGTACAACATCGTGCCTATAGTTATCAACACTATATTGTACACTTAAAATTTGTTTAAAAGGGTAGATCTCATATTAAATGTTCTTACTACAAGTGTTTTAAAAGTAGTAAGGAAGCACTCAATTGCATTTAATTCTAGCCATATTTTGCTCCTTTAACTGGTATAATTGATTCAGGTGATTCAGATATTCATCATTGGTAAGGCAGTCCTTATTAAATGAATTGGAACATCTGTGCTCCTAATTTAATGCAAAACCCCCATGACTTTCTGATCGTTGGCATTATTTTTGAGAAGTCCACCTGGGTATTTGTACTGTAACGGATTAACACACATCCTCACACTATGGTTCAATGCAGTAAACCTTCCCTGACAACCAAAAGATTTTATTCACAATACAATGAATGATTTTGAGTCCATCACTGACAGTGGGAAATGGCCTGGTTCCTTTGTAGATACTAGATCTTTGGACTTCCCTGGACTGGTGGCATTCACATAGATAGGTGTTTAAGGTTGCACAAAACACAATCTAATGCCTTTGAAACAGCTGGAAGGAACACGCTCCCTCCAGACCATGCAGCCTAAAGGGATTCTGGGATAATTAAAGAGTAACCCAAATGAAGTCCAGGGTTTATGGGGTCCAGTCTCTTCAGGTGCTGCTTTCAAAAAAACACAGCTTTACTTAATTGTCGTGGGTTCTAAATAATACAAGCTTAAGGAATTGTATTATTGGAAGGGTGCTAGACAGCCTATGATAGCCACATTTCTGTAGCATTTTACACAAGATTGAAAAAAAGCAGATTATTCATCTCAGAGAATTGACTTTCTTGATGACACCACTGAAGTTCAAAAGTCAAAACTAGGTAGGTGTAATTCTAATCCTTACTTGCTTCTTTAGACCATCATCAAAGGGAATTCAATTCATAATCCAGATTATTTTTAAAATTCCCTTTTCCCATTTCTCGTTCATTCATTTCTTCTCTCTCACAGCTGCCCCCCCCCATACCCCCAGTCTTTCTTGCCACACTCCCCTGAATGTTTTCCCTGAAGCCCACTGACTTACTAGAACCTTTTATTCTATCTCTTCTCATTTTTTTCTATACGTAGTAAATCTAAACTTTTAATTCACAAACTCTCCTCATTCATACTTTCTCCTGTTTTTTGCCTTCCTAATTACCCTGGTCTACATCAGTGTTTCTCAACCTTCTTTTTAGTATTGCTTCCCCCAAGGAAGCTTTTTAGACATACTTTTTCTTAACTCCCTCCCATGAAATTTTAAAGTTACAGATATACCATATATTTGCTTACATGTTATATACATGTATATATAATACAATAATCTCTGTGCTTTATTTTATATATATATGTGTGTGCATGTATACATACGATCCACACATACACATATATATGTATATATAAAGTAAATGTCTATAGGGGAGGCTTCATGTATAAAGCATGATTTTTTATCACCCCTCCAAGAACCAATCCTCCCTCTTGGGAGCAATATCAACATCATCTCAGCTGAGAATGCATGGCTACAACATAGGTAGGACAGCAAAGGGGAGCAGGAACTGGTGGGCAAGCAGCGCCAGCTGACTGCAGTTTCTTCTGTGAGAATCCCAATTCGACTCCCTTTCTGCCTATTTTTTAGTCACTTGGGTGTACCAATCTAGCCCATGCCTGTCCTAAGCAAAACTGTATAATCTGGCCTCCCTTCTTAGCTTCTGTGATACTTCATTCAAAAATCATTCTTGGGGCCCCTGGGTGGCTCAGTCGTTGAGCGTCTGCCTTCGGCTCAGGTCATGATCCCAGGGTCCTGGGATCGAGCCCCACATCGGGCTCCCTGCTCCGCGGGAAGCCTGCTTCTCCCTCTCCCGCTCCCCCTGCTTGTGTTCCCTCTCTCGCTGTGTCTCTCTCTCTGTCAAATAAATAAAAACAAAACAAAACAAAATCATTCTTACTCCTGCACCCAATAAATGCCTACGCATTTGGAATCTCACCTCCTAGCTATCCTTGGGGTAATTTTTGCATGTTATAGACTAATCCCACAAAGTTGATATACTACTCCTGTGGAAATCATTTGCATCTCCCTCAAAAAGGAAACTATCTCCCCCACAGGCATTAAGTTTTGCTGGTAGTTCAGACGCCATAGAAAGCAAGCAGGGAGATGATTTGGAACAAAAATATTCTCTAACTATCCCTCAAATCATAAAAGAATAAATCACTGAGGTGACCCCTACTCTGCCTCTTCACACTGCTCAGGATGACTCTCTTACCCATCACCGCTCTCCCCGATAATATTACCTAGTCTTCTAGACCAGAAGCTTGTGAGGGAAGGGGGAGCATCATTAATAGCTTTGTAGTCATTATACCATCTAGGGCAGGACGTTGCATATTGCTGTCACTCAATGGAGCTAACCTGAATTCCCAATTCCATATATTTCTCATTTTAAGAAGTAGTCCTGCCTGACTTCTGGTCCTCAACCTCCTCATCCCTCAGCTAAAAATAATAATCCCTATTTCTATCTTCTCCATATGCCTAATTAAGATTTCTATGAGAGACAGCAGTGTGGTGGCTGTACTTTTCAAACTTATTTTTGCCTCCAACACATAGTAAGCATTACATTTCACATCATGACCCGATCCACTTACAAACAGACACACACACAGAAGTTTCACAAAACAATGTTATGTGGGATGTACCCTGCTAATTTCTATTTTATTTCTATTTTTTTAAGATTATTTATTTATTTATTTGACAGAGAGAGACACTGTGAGAGAGGGAACACAAGCAGGGGGAGGGGGAGAGGGAGAAGCAAGCATTAGGTTCCCTGCTCAGGGGCTTGATCCCAGGACCCTGGGATCATGACCTGAACCGAAGGCAGACACTTAACGACTGAGCCACCCAGGCGCCCCTCTATTTTATTTCTTAACACCATCGTTGTGACCCACTGAATCATTCTCAAGACCTAGAGTTGGCTGTGACCTGAAGTTTGAAGAACAGAGGGTAGAGGTTGAGGGCATCTCAGCGTTTTGAGTGAGAATCTGAAATGGGTCCAAACTTGGGCACTTTGATATTGAACAAATGATTTAGCCTCTCTAGGCTTTGGTGTTCTCTCCTTTAAGATAGAAGTAACAATAGTACTTACCTAGAAAAACTATTGTGGGAGATTAAATAATGCATCCAAGGCCTTTTGTTTAGCATAAGACATACAGTAAATGTTAATAATTGTTAGCTCTTAGTATTCATTCTTTGAATTCTTTTGAGAAACTTGGAAAAAGAAGTTATGTAAATGTAAAATATAATACTTATATTTCACTCACTATGGGCTTAACTCTGTTCAACAATTTTTTAAAAGATTTATTTATTTATTTTAGAGAGAGCGCACATGAATGGGGGGGGGGAGCGGCAGAGGAAGAGGGACAGAATCCTCAGGCAGACCCCCTGCTGAACGAGGACGCCAACATGGGGCTTGATCCCAGGATCCTGAGATCGTGACTTGAGCCAAAACCAAAAGTCAGATGCTCAACTGACTGAGCCATCCAGGTGCCCCTGTTCTATAATTTTATGTCTTTAATTTCATTCAATAATTTTATATGCCTATAAATCTTGTCTTCTTAGCTGTAACAACTATGTTGGAACTCCTCATAAAGTTTTTCTTCTGCTACATGTAGCATTAGCCCAGAGCTGAGATTCAAGTACTATTAAAGTTCTCATCTAGCTGCTCTTTTTGCAAATAATTTTTATAACATGTTAAGGAAAATGATAATGTAAAATAGATTAGGGAGTAGGGAAAGGGTAAATGACTTGCAACTTTGCATTAGTACCTCCAACAATGGCTGAAATTTATCTTAAAAGAAGATAGCTTTCATTACTGTAATATGGAACTTTTCCCGAACAGTAACTTAAAATAAATATGAGAACCTCAAGTCATAGAATCATGGTATTTTTGAGAAGTGCCACTTAGAGTGAAAATGTCTTATGAAAACAAGTACTCTCCACTTGCTTTGCCCTCATAAATCAGGAAGCGGTATTCCAAACTGATGTAGGAAAACAGCGAAAACCAGTTTCTGAAGATTATAAAACCCTATATTGCTAGGCTCAAAGGTGTAACAAGATTACACCCTAAGGGAAGAATATGATACTGTATTATGCCAAAAATGCATTTTCATGACGGCATTTTATAACAAATAATAATAATAATAAAACAGTAAAATAATGCCAGAAAGAGTAAAATCAATAATTATTCATTGAACACCTCAACTAAAAACTGTGGAGAATTAAAGAGTCAAGCGCTCAAGAAATTAACAAGTGCTTGGACAACTAAGATGAATACATGTAAACTTCATTAGCAAATTGAGTTAAAGAATATGTCGAGACATGAGAGACATCACAGAGGAATGCATGGCTGATTGAATAAGAGAGGGAGAGATCACTGTGGGTCAAGATGCTAGGGGAGAGTGAAGTTTAAGACTTGACACCAACTGCTCTCCACAATTGTCCTTGTGGAAAAGGACTTAGCACCATCTGTCTAAACCCCTGCTGGGAGGAGTTAGTTAAAGGGTTACTGGGTATGTTAGGTTCACTATGAACTTAACCCTTGACTAGACCTAGGACATAATAGGGCAATGAAATGTTTGAAAATTCTCATGACTTCTGTTGTTTACAAATTGGAGAAGAATTATATATTTTATTGTCAGTGGATGCCACCCTGGCATCCATTTAGGATCCGCACAATTCCCTCCCTTTTTAAATATAGTAGTTGTGTATTTAGAATTTGAGGTTAGACACATGTTAAAATATGACACAGTCTTTCCTGCTGGATAGCTCAGAACACCCAGTTATAATTATGTAAACACTGAAAAAATGTTACAGAGGAAGTGAGAGGTTTACATATTAAAATGAACACTAGCATTACCAATGGTACATAAATATAATTTAAATCTATTCTAAGTAAAAGTTCAAGATTTGTTCCAATCGTTTCTGCCAAATTTTGTTCTCACTTTGTGCTGGAATTTTTGAAGAGTAGAAATGTCTTAAAGTAAGATTTGTGTTTTATGTTATCCAAGAAGGTGATTTCTATTAGTAATTGTCCCCTGGTGACATCTGGAGCCTTGACAAGAGTAATGAGGACAATGGGACTAGTGACTAAGCATTATTATATTGATTTTTCAATGTATCCTCTTTTGATCAGGTTTTCAGGGGACTTCCTGAAGTTGACAACCACAGCAGCCCACCAAAGAGGAAATGATTTGGAAAAATAACAAACCCAATGCTAGGGAGGATAATTTGCAGTTAAATATAGTATGTATATATCTAAAATTACTCTGAAACATGCTTAAAAATATTAATAGCTAGACAAACTATCAACCAATCAACTAACAATTTGTTGGCCTTGGAGTAAATAAAGAGCCTTTCAATTTTCTTTTTAATTTAGTTATTTACTTTGGAGACTCAGAGTACAACCACAGATGAAGAAAAAACATCAACCCTTTGAAGGTTTAAGCAAACACTTTCTGTATGTGCCCAATGTGAGTGTGAGTCCACATGAGAGAATCAACCAGGTGCTCTGGGCAACAGGTCTTGTATTCACACAGCAGATGCCCTAGAAAGATAGCAGAAATATTTTCCTCTAATTGAACACACAGCTATCACAACTGTGCTCTTTAATTTAAAACCTAGGAAGATGAGTTGACTGTAAACTCAATATGAACCAAAGGTTGGACATGTGTTAAAAGGCTAGGAATTATCTTAGTCCATTAAATATATCCTCTAGTCAGATAATACTTGTATCTTTTTTTAAAAATTTATTTATTGTTATGTTAATCACCATACATTACATCATTAGTTTTAGATGTAGTGTTCCATGATTCATTGTTTGTGCATAACACCCAGTGCTCCATGCAGAATGTGCCCTCCTTAATACCCATCACCAGGTTAACCCATCCTTCCACCCCCCTCCCGTCTAGAACCCTCAGTTTGTTTTCCAGAGTCCATCGTCTCTCATGGTTCGTCTAATACTTGTATCTTGATGGGCTGGAAAGCCAATTGCATGAAGAATGAAAGCGATGTGTTTGCTCTCTTTGTAAAAGAGAAGATCATCGTAGGAATAGTGGCAGTGACTTCAAAAATTTTAAGAGCTAATATATATTAGGAGTAGACATTGTCTATTTTATGTAGAGGGCAGCCCTTATAAGTGGAAATTAGAAGAAAGATTTCAGCTCAAAGAGAGAAGAACTTTTAAATTAGAGTAGAAATGATCTCATAATAGTGAATTCCAACACAACTCTACAGGTTTAAGCTAAGAATGCATGCCTCTCAGGAAATACTAGAGTGCTGATGGAAAATTACATCAGAAGTTCTAAGGATCTGAAATTCTGAAAATGAAAAAATTTTTATATTCCAAGTCTCATTGAATCTTATGAACACAATCTAAAACTATTAACTAAAGTGAAGTTGCTAGAACTCACAGAATTGGACAAAATTTAATACAGGATTATGGGAGAGTAGAAGTCTTATAGGAAATTGAAAATACTTTTTCTGCCAGTTCCTGGATTTGAAATGTTTCTAATCAAAAAGAAAGTGCTGAATATGAGCATGATTATATTTACTAGTCGGCTTATTTCAAAAAGTACATTATTCTGTCATTCTTTTGAAATCTAAAAGCACCCTGCTCCTTGAATTGAAATATTTTATTTAGACACAACAGTGAAGGAACCTGTAGGCTGCACTTTGGTTTAAAAAACAAAACACACTGCTTTTGCCAGTTTCAAAATATGGAAAATTGTAAGCAGCACTGTTGGTTGCGCTAATCATAAGACTTATGATTCTCTGCACACTGCTTAGACTTGTTGCTTTCCTTTGCTAAATATAGCTGGCTTCCTGCTATTTTCACAGCTGACTGGAGAATTTCATTAGGAAGGTGGAAAGCTAACACTGTCACTCTGATGAATAAAGCGGTCAGCTGATATCTCTCCTTGCTCCAGTGGAAAAATTTACAAAGACTAGAGGTGCTGAGAGACAGAATGGAGTTTCATTAAAATGGCCAATTAGTGCAATAAGCAAAAGGCAAAAGGTGACAGCCTCCCTCCCACTGTTTTCCCTTATCAGGCAGGTGTTAAAAGCTCTAGCTGAGAGTTTGAAAGGGGATGGTCTTCTCTAGCTCAGACCTGGCCTCAAGGATGATTTCATGCCTGGAGCCTTATAAAATATGATTAGCTATCACTCTTCCCTGACCCTATGAATGAAGTTCGGTGAGTCTTGCCTCCACAGATCAACTGCAAATTTTCAGGGACTTCTTGTCGCCTATAAAATAAAACCCACAGCCCCAACCGAGACTTCAAGGTCCAGATATATCTTTCTGACCATACCTGCATTTCTCCCCTTAACCCTTTACCCCAACCAAAGTATTCTGCACATCTTTACCCCAACACACCTCTCCATCTTTGTCATCTTTGTCTGGAATGCTGATCTCATCTGTCCCATCTATCCCAATGTACCAAACTCTGGCTCAAATCTCTCCATCTCATCTCTGATTATCCTCCAGCTAGAATTCAGTGGTCCCTTTATCACTTATATGTCATGCCCTAACCCAGTATCCTGAGCTCCTTCCAAGTGATATGGATCATTGATCAAATGAGCCGAAGTTCTTAATTGCTGTCCACTATCATTGGTTAGTTATGTTCAGGTTAAAAGTGAAAGTATCCCTCATGACTTAACAGTTGCCAACCGTAAGATCCTGCATGTAAATGAAATGTCCTCACAGAAATATTGAATTTGCATCAGATTATTTTTCCCCATCTGATCTAAAGCTATAGATTATTTGTTAGATTTGACTTCTATTTGAAAAATAATGCTTTCTCATTTTTTTAAATTGTAGACTCACGTACAGTTCGTTATACTAGAATCCCATTCCCCGCCTAGCCACAAAAGCTGAGTTCACAGATTATGAAGTCTCTATTTCAATACATAGAGATTTACTTAATACTTTGTAAAAATTGCATAGTAGTTCATCATATGAATATAAAATTATTTGATCAATCTTCTGCTAAAGGAAATATAGGGTTTTTTCCCCCAGCTTTTTTATTGTAAGTAGTACTTTAATGAGCAATTTGTTCATATATCCTTGGAAATTATCTCTGGGATAAATTCCTAGAAGTGGAATTACTGGCTCATAGGGTTTTCTGCATTTTTAATTTAGAGAGATCTTGCCAAATTATACTTTAAAAACAAGGCTAACAAACTCTGAAACCAATAACTTATAAGTTGTTTTGGTACTTACTAGTTGAAATGACTAATTCATAAACTTTTCTTATGACTTAAAAATATTAATGCACCACACTTTTAAAAAAGATTTTATTTATGTATTTGACAGAGAGATAGAGAGAGAGCACAAGTAGGCAGAGAGGCAGGCAGAGAGAGAGGGAGAAGCAGTCTCTCCGCTGAGCAGGGCGCCCGATGTGGGGCTCGATCCCAGGCCCTGGGATCATGCCTGAGCGAAGGCAGCCGCTTAACCGACTGAGCCACCCAGGTGCCCAAAGCACCACATTTTTAAAATGCACTTGATTAAGAAGAAAGATATTACTTTGGTTCTTACAGTCTAGGAATACATGACATCAATTCTACACTCATGTAGAAGTGTCAAGGAACTTGTTGGTAAAAGTCTATGAACATTAATTTGAGTTGTATTTGAAGATTTGTGAAAAAACTGAGAACTTCCTAGTAACTAAGGAAATATGAATAGGGCTTTGTTCTTGTTAGGAGAAGGAAGAATAGGATGTAAGTCTTTCTATTGTCAAAGGGAGATTAAAAGTCAATGAAATAAATATAATATTAACCATCCTACAACCCTAATGAATAGATCTAGACATGTTTTTTTTTTTTAATATTTATTTATTTATTTGACAGAGAGAGAGACACAGCGAGAGAGGGAACACAAGCAGGGGGAATGGGAGAAGGAGAAGCAGGCTTCCCACCGAGCAGGGAGCCCGATGCGGGGCTCGATCCCAGGACCCTGGGATCATGACCTGAGCCGAAGGCAGACGCTTAACGACTGAGCCACCCCGGCACCCCTAGATCTAGACAATGTTCATCAATCCCTGTTAACCTCAAAAAAAGACACTATAGCATTTATCTCTTGATTAAAATACACAAAACCACCTATGAAATACTTTTGATCAAAGTCAAATCTGTATCTGACCAAGATTTAAAGTCTAGATCTGATCACCAATTCACAGAAAATACAGAAACATATTAGACAATAACACAAAGATGCAATCAGCAAAAATCAGGAAAATGACCCATTTTTTAAAACAAATACATAGAGGGAGAGAAGAGAGAAAGAGCATAGATATTAAAAGAGACTTACAGAGATGTATGGGCAGCGTTTGGATCCTGATTCAAACAAACTGTAAATAAAATATAAGATAACTGGGAAAATTTAATATTGACGAGATGATTTTTTAAAGATTTTGTTTATTTGAGAGAGAGAGAGAGAGAGAGCACTCAAGCAGGGGGAGGGACAGAGGGAGAGAATCCCAAGCAGTCTTCACCCTGGGCTTGAAGCCTGGTGCAGGACTTGGAGCCTGACGCAGGACTTGATCTCACCATCCTGAGATCATAACCTGAACTGAAATCAAGAGTTGGACACTTAACTGACTAAGCCACCCAGGTGCCCCTAATATTGACTAGATAACTCATGAAATTAATAAAGTATTGTTATTTTCAGGTACTATAATGGTATTGTGGTTATTTTTTAGTCTTTTTTTTTTAAGAAATACATAGTGAAATATTTAAAAATGAAATTATATGATGCTCAAGATATGCTTCAAAATACCCTGGGTGGGAAGAGAAGTGGACTGAGGTATAGAAAAAATAAGAGTGGCTAAAAGTTAATTGTTGAAGCTGGTTGAGATGTACATGGAAGTTCATTGCATTACCCTGTGTATTTTCTATGTTTTAAATTCTCCACAATCAAACATTCAAAAATCAAAAAGGTTTTCATTAAGATGTTTTGAAATGTTCCTTTGTAAATGTTCCTTTTGAAATACCCCTTTAAAGAGAATAGCTTTAGGAAATTTGAAGGCTCTTACATAATGGCCACAAACTCATTGAACACCCAGAGGCTTGCTTCCAAGCCTTCTGCCTGTGATTTTAGACAAGAGTAAGAACAGGAGCCAGATGGTATGGAAAACATACTTACAAGTGGGTTCATGAGCAAAATGAAAGCTATAATTTAAGGGAAGGAACCAACAGTCCTCTTTAGCTTTAAAAATGTTTTTGAACTCAGAAAGGGGCATGTATAGCACTCTAACACAAACGTGTAATCTTTGGCCCAGACAAATGGATGCTCTTGTAGACAATGACAATGTAGAGTTTGTCATCTCCTTCAAATGGAATTTCTTCAGTTGCACCATCTCACCACATCCTTCCTTAGGGGGTCCTCTTTTTCCTCTTCCACTTTATGCATTCTCCATCCCCCTCCAACCTATACCAAAGGAAAGAAAACATACTATTTTCTTTGCCTAGCTATTCAAACATATCCCTGCAAGAAATCACTTTTTAAATACATAATACATTGGATTGCTTCTGACCAGTCTTATTAATGAAATCTTTATAGCAGTCAAAACCCAGGCTGACTAGTTTATCAAAAGACTGAAAATAGTGCCTCTCTACACGGTTACTAGCAGTAGTAACCTTGTTTCCACAGTTTCTTGGCTTATTTTTCTTTTTTAAGATTTCATTTATTGATTTGACAGAGAGAGACACAGCGAGAGAGGGAACACAAGCAGGGGGAGTGAGAGAGGGAGAAGCAGACTTCCTGCAGAGCAGGAAGCCTGATGCTGGGCTCAATCCCAGGACCCTGGGATCGTGACCTGAGCCGAAGGCAGACGCTAATGACTGAGCCACCCAGGCGCCCCTTGGCTTATTTTTCAATTGAATCTCAACACCAGGTGACCTTCAAATGTGCCCTTAATTTCCATTCGATCATCATATTACTCCCTCTACTTCTCTATTCCATTAAGTATATGTAGAGTTCACCAGTTAGTTATCATACAGTGTAATATTAATTTCAGGTATAGAATTTAGTGATTCATCACTTACTTGAAAAGAAGAACAAAAAATAGAGAACTATAGAGAACACATCCCCAGAGGGCAGGTGGGTGGGGGATGGGTGAAACAGGTGATGGGAATGAAGGGGTGCACTTGTGATGAGCACTGGGTCTTGTATGGAAATGCTGAATTACTACATTGTACACCAGATTCTAATATTACACTATCTGTTAACCAGCTGGAATTAAAATAAAAACTTAAAAAGAACTTCTGGAAACTAAAGAAAAGACAAAGAGAAAATATTAAAAGCATCCAGAGGAAAAAACCCATCATTTCTTTGTACGGGAAAAACAACTCTAATGGTAGATGATTTCTCATCAGAATTCATGGGCACAATATTTTTTAAGGCTTAAAAGGAAGTAACTGTCAACCCAGATTCCTATATCCAGTGAAAAGATCCTTGAGGAGTAAAGAGGAAATCAAGATACTCTCACATGAAGGAAAACTAAGAGGATTTGTTACCAGAAGACATACCCTAAAATAATGACTGAAGAAAGATCTCTAAACAGAAAGGGAATAGTAAAAGAAGAAATCTTGAGATATCAAGAAGGAAGAATGAGTACAGTAAACAAAAATATGGGTAAATATAATTGACTTATGCTCCCCTCATAATTTATAAGTAATGTTTGATGATTGAAGCAAAAATTATGGTTTCACTGAAGATTTCTACCCAACATTTAAAAAAAATTAACACCAATTCTACACAATCTCTTCCAGAAAGTAGAAGAGAAAACATTTCCTAATTCATTGTACAAAACTGGTATTACCCTGATATCAAAACCAGACAAAGATAGTACAAAAAAGGAAAACTACAGGTCATAATCCCTCATGAATAGAGATCCAAAAATCTTTAACAAAATATTAGAATATATAATTAAACAATAAAAAGAACATGAAAAAGTAGGTTCATGAGGAAATTGAGACTTGAAGAAAGTAAGGGATTTATCTCAAGTCACAAAATTAGCAGTATGGAGCTGAAATTAGATCTTCCCCTCTCCAAGTCCCTGCATTCTTCATCACACCAAACCATAGTACACAGGAAAATAATAATATTTTAAATGTGTAAAGACATTTGAAAATTTTAAATGGCTTCTGCATATATGTTGCATTTTGGAATCTTTGAAATGATCCTATGAGTTCAGAAGGGCAGACATTAATCTTTCTACTTTACACTTAAAGAAGCTAAAATGGCAAAAAGTTAATGACTTGCCTAAGGTCAACTGACAAATTGAGGCTGAAATCAGGGTCAAAGCCAAATCCCTATGTTTCACAATACCAGACCCCCTCTGGTGTCCCTATAAAACAACAAGGTCATCACAGCCTAAGGAGTTGGAGGAAAATCTTCACCAGCCTCAGGAAGTGGCATTGGGCAGGGAAGAGGGGGTGACACAGCCATGACTCAGAACTGACTGGAGCCTGGAGGGCAGGGAAACCCACCCTTCAGGTGAGGCAATAAGCCACATCCTTGACTATTTGTGTGAGCATTTAGAAGAGTTCCCCTACTACCTTCCTGAGGAATTTTTCTTTGGCCTAAACTTGTCATTTTTGGTGGAAGCAAAATACCTTTCTCAGAATTTTAACTAGATAGCCTTTCCTTGACTTCTTGACCTGCAAGTGTTTCTCAGCCCTCACATTTTGAGATGCCCCTGTGCGCCCTGGAGGAGGAAATCCTTCCAGGATGTTGATACTATTTATAGGATAAAGGTCAGGTAATAAGAATAATAATATAAGAAAGATAAAATGAAGAACATGAACTGAGAAGGAACTAACATTTGAGGGCTTACTCTCTGGCAGGCATTACGCCAAGTTCCTTACGTGGGTATTTAATTCTCACAACACCCACGAGGTAGGTGCCATTGTTGTCATTTTGCAGACGAGGAAACTGAGGCTTAGAGAGGCTGGGCATTTTGCCTAAAGTCACAAAGCCTGCAAGTGGCAGAATGCAGATTTGAAGCCAGGTTTTCTGACTCCAGAGACTCAAAATACTAGCTCTGCTGGGTGGGACATCCTTTGAGCACCCAGAAGGTACATTCTTCTTGAGAGAATGAACAACTAAAGGCCCCTATCAGGTGCAACTACTCCTAGTATTACTAATACTAATAATCATAATTAACACTGAGTGAGCACTTGTGTGCCAAGCACTGGGTGAAGACCTTACACCTATCACTCCATATAATCCTTACAACAATTCTATGAGGTAGCTATTATTAGTGCAATTGGCAAACAAGAAAACTGAGAAGCAGAGAAATTAAGTAATTTGCTCAAGGTTACACAGCAAACAATTGGTTTAATCCAGGAAGTATAATTACAGTACTATCAAATTTTTTAAAAAGAATAAAATTTTCAAAGGAGAATCTATGGTCAATTAACAGAATCAAGCTTACCCATTCAAGAAGCATCAAATACAAATGTTTGTATTGAGAGTATTATGTTCTAAACCAGCTAAGTGAACTAGTTCTTGGCAAATCCTGAAGACAAATCTAATTGCGATCACTTATGAGACGTGTCAACTGGAAAATTTCAGTGTTCCAAATGTGGCCAAGTTCCAAGACCCTTACAAAGTACCCACTGATGACAAATTTTGCACATTTTTCCCTATGCACTTTGTATTCCATACCATAATTTGCTCTTTACTTAAAAATATTAGAAAGTCATCTCATCTATTCATAGGCAAATAAAAAATAACCTGGATATTTCATAATGTCTTACAGCAAAGGTGGCAATCTTGCCTAAAGGAGCAACAAAGAAAAACAGACTTTAAACTGTGTTTGGGTATTGAGGTTCTCAGAGCTGGACCTCAATATTTCTATACTTTTTTTTTATTAACATATAATGTATTATTTGTTTCAGGGGTACAGATCTGTGAATATTTCTATACTTTTAAAGAAAGCAGGAGAAGTGCTTAAATGTACCAGTAGTTTTCTGTTGCTCTAGGTGGGTGACAGACTTTCTTTGGGGAAAGTCTGGGTTTGGCACAAAAGTCCATGGGTCTTTGGTTATGCAAAAGCATTCTGCGGGAGGGAGAAGAGAGGGGATGGAGAGTCAAACAACTCTAAGTGTTCATGTGGAAGGTGAACACCTCCCACATGTGGCCTCTGTGACTTGGCAATGTTAACTTGAGGGTGGTCATGGACAGTTGATTTCCCTTGGGAATGATGAATCTAGAACACATGAATAGAAGCACACCCTCTGGAATGGTACCTGGCCCACCACCAGCTGCACATGGGGCATACAGATAGATGACCCTCAGCAAAGGCATGAGGCTAGTAAATGTTACAAATATCTTGGACTTGTATCTATTGCTATTTAATCTAATACAGAGTTTCATGGTTTTCTTCCTTTTCTGCATTATAATTTCCCCTGTAATTCATGAGACTTTTGAAAAGCTTTCCAAGTGCTACTACCTGGTGGTACTTATGCTTTGGGGAAGTAAGGAAGCGACTCACAGCCACATTTGGGGAAATCCGTAAGGAGAGAAGAGGAGAAGACTGGAACGTTAGTTCTCTTAGAAGCCTGCTTCTCCCTCTCCCGCTCCCCCTGCTTGTGTTCCCTCTCTCTCTCTGTGTCTCTCTCTGTCAAATAAATAAATAAAATCTTAAAAAAAAAAAAGAATTAGAAATCCCTGGGTTCAAATCCCTGTTCCATCCATTATTTAGCCTTTCTGAACCTCAATTTCATTAACAATATACCAAATTTTATGTGGTTGTTGGGATGAAATCAAGTAATGTACATTAAGTGACAGAAAATTTTGATTTAAGTTAGAAATGAACAAAAAAACTAAGCAACTAACCAAAAAAAAAAAAAAAGGATTTTAAAAAGGAGGTGTTAACTGAGGGAATCCTTACAATCATTCATTCATTCAGTTCTCTGACAAGTCCATTAACATGATATACTCCATATATCACCAAAAACAATAGTGGGAAAACCTCCATTTTCTTTAATATTGACTGTTCAGCACAGTCCCTCATTTTTCCAAAATGTGTATTTTGTATCCTATGAATATTTCCTGGTAAACACTAGGAAATAAAGAACAGTTCTGCCAAAAATAAAGAACAGTCAAGTGTTCCTTTTGTCTTGGTCCTAACCAATGCAAGATGAAGAATTGTTCTCTTTCAGGAAAAAAAAATATAGCTTCTCTTCAAAGATACTAGGAAAAAAGGGGAAATAATGTGTCTGTGAATCTTATTTTGATCAAGCACACCTGCTTAGATAGCTTATCTAAGTCTTACCCTTCACACTTATCTCTATCTGAGCTTCCCAATACCTACACACACAAAAAGGAATGTATCTATCTTCCATTGATATAATTTTAGGGAAAAACAAAATACCTTAGATCACTTACAAAAAAACCCAGAATCATAGTTGGGTTGCTTTCATTTTTGTCTGTTTGTTTTTTTAAGTAAATCAATCTCCACAAGTCATCACTTCCTTTTGGATACTTCTTAAAGGACACAGAATGGCAAAAACTACCTTCTCATCTAGGAATTGAACCGTATTAAAGGAAAAATAAAGTGGAGCAGGGGTATTCCCTTTTTCATGCTCCTTTTTTTAAACTGATGGTGAGATCTTGCTTGGCCTAAACTCTTTCCAAAGAAACAGAAAGCTGCCCACATAAAAAAACTAACAATTTAAAATTCTTACCTCCCTTTTCCTCATTCAAGCTTAAAATATTACCAGTATTAATTTCAGTGCTCTGCCTAGTTATTAAATCACAAACCACACTGGCTGGTGAGAAACAAAGAAAGAAAAGAGCCATTATTCCAGTCAAACCAGACAGTCGCACAAATAGCTCTGTAAAAGTCAACTAAATTATGATTTTCACTCCTTCCTGAGTCAGAAGGGAAAGTTTCTAACTATCCAACTATGCAAGTTTGGGGTAGAAATTATTAATTAGACAAGTAAATAGAGCTTACTTGAAAGAGATAAAAGATCTGCAGAGAAAGTATACTTGGGTTGGTAATGATTTGCCAACTTTTCCTCTTCCAATGAAAATGCAGTACAGAGTCCAGAGAGGCTGGGATCAAATCGGGCTCCCAGACTTGTCTCCTACCCCACATTATTGCACACCACAGAATGCCACACTCTGCCATTCTGCTCTATTTTGCTGCCACCATGTCTTTCCTTCTGCCTTGCTCTCCTTCCTCATCCCATCTGCTCTCCATGTATTCCCACTCCCACCCTCCTTCAACCACAAAGGACATCTCTCTCTCTCCAATTCTCCCAAAGTATTTTATATTTCCATATCTCACTTACCCTAATTCTTCCTTCTGAATGTTAGCTGGGGGCATGTTCCCTACTAGACTGTAGAAAAGTCTGAGATGATGAATCTGTCTTTTCTCATCCATTAGTTCCCTCATGTGCTTTGAACATGAACAGTATATTTTAAATTCTTTCTAATGTATGTTCTTTTTTTTTTTTTTTTGAGGGAGAGAGAATTCCTGCTCCTGTAATGTTTTCAATCTTGCTTAAAGCACATATATACAGAAAAGGCTAATTAATAGTATAAGGTAAGTGCCAAATGGGCCGCCAGACAAGCTTATAAATACCACACAAACTCTTATTTGTACAAAAGCAAAAGCAGGCACCCACAGACAGGATTTAGGTAGGTAGACGGAGAACAGGCCAGCAGGTGGGGAGAACACCCAAAGAGAACAAGGAATGGGAGGGGGAGTACATCAGTCGACCCAGAGTCAAGAGTTTGTTTAGGGGAGAGTGGTCCTGAAGAAACATCCAGAAAGGTCCAAAACAGATTTCCATCCCCAACGCCCCCACCCCTGCATGCATGTTCACACACACATACACATACACCAACAATCCTTCCCCAGCCAATGCCTCTTCCTTCCAAATGCAAATACCTCCAGGAGGTTTACACATACTGCTCATTTAGTAATGTAGTTACATCTACTGTGTGTTCTTTTATTAGTAAGCTAGGTTTCCTCCCTTCTCCCCCATACACCACATACTTTTAAAGCCAAGAATAAGGCTGGAATAGGAAGATTAGATGAGAAGAGAAATGTGCAATTGCAAGTGACAGGCAGAGGAAGGAAGCAAGGAGGAAGACCCTGGTGAGAGGAACAAGGATACAGGAAGTCAGAGATGTATGGTCCAGACTTCCCTGAACTTCAGCCCAGGAGGCAAAGAGCTAGAAGACCTAGAGAAGTTTCATGAAGAGATGGAGACCTCCTAGAGCCGAATGAACAATTGCCCGGCTTTCCAGGGAACAAGCCAAGAAGACATAAAGACTCACAGGGAAACACAACGTCCACAAAGATGCTCCCTCAGAAATGACAGAAATGTGGTGGTGTGCTGTTATTGGCCAGACAGGCAGACCAGTTAGCACTTGTGCTTCTCCCCTGGCTCTCAAGTGTAACCGAGGAACCCCAAAATTCCAACGTGCCCCAGAGTAGGGACAGAAGAAATAGTTAATCAGAGGGCTGGAAATCTTGCTAAAGGACAGCCATATTGAATGAGGATATATGTATATCCTGTATCTCCTATATATATATATAGGAGATAAAGGAGATATATATATATAGACCCAAGAGATAAAGACTATAGGATATATCCAAGATAAGGACTGCACAGATGACATGGCAGAGATTCAAGGGACTTGTAATGTCAGCAACAGCCCAGGTAAGGCCAAGTCAGCCAAGGAAGACCACTGGGTCCTGACCCAGCTGAGAGAATAGGTCGCAAATTCACCAGCTGCGGATTTTTTCAGCCAGAGGACAACAGGACGTTTAGCTTCCACCCTGAGGCCCGAGTGGACACTGCAAGCAATACAGAGGGTAGGGATTCTTCCCTTGCTTTAACTAAGCAAATTAGTCCTGTAGCCAAGTATAATTGATGTTATGTGAGAACACTCTCCCAAAAGGACCTACTCTTGCTGATCTAGGAAATTTATGTATGTCAGTGTCACATGTGCGATGGTGTGTCAGTGTCAACTTTTGGGTGTCTAACTCTCTGACAAGTAAACGGATCTCCCAAAAGAAGCTTGTTCCCAGCTCCCAGGTCAGAGAGTCTCAGTTAATGACACATGTGAGGCACCCCCAATCTTGGTCTATTACCAAAGACAGAATCGCCTCAAGAGGCCATGTGTACCAGACCCGATCAGGGTCCATTTAGTTCATCATAGTGCCACATTTTGTTGTGTCAGTCCCTTGATATTCTGACCCGGCATTTTGCCCAACCTGCCCCACCTAGCCCAGGGAACTTATATCACCTTCCCAACGATAGCAAGATGTTGTATAAACAGAAAATTATTTAAGAAAAAGAAACATGAACTGAGAGTGCTATAGGTAAATTAAAGTTCAAGGCCATCATTTCTGTAGGCTAGAAAAAAATTATAGTCTTGGCAAGTATGTTCTCCTCATCTTAAAGTAGGACCCAGATCCTTATCCTCCCATTACACAAAAACAACAGCAAACAAAAAAAATTCTTTGAGCAACAGCCCCCCAAAATGCAAACTTTACCAAAGATTTAATGGGAGATATTCAGAAGTTGACATCATAGGCCACACAGCAAAACAGCATAATGGAAATCCCCACTCAACATTTCTATTTTCTTATAAATTCCTTGTCAGATGCCAAGTTCAGGTGTTTCCCCCACCTCAATCCTTCCACTAGACCATCTTTAAAACCCCCTCTAGAGGTTCAACTCTGTCCCTAAACTTGCAAACCTAATCAGAAATGTGAAATCCTAAGTCCTAAAATGAGCCCAGTGGTAACTGAGGAAGAATCTGTTGCTCTTTCATCATGGTCTCAGAGATCTCTTCCTCATCCCTCCACTCCAAATAGATTGCAAAATATTCACCCCAAAGTCATGGATTTATCCACCTCTATTAAATGTAAATTAGATGCTGCCTATAGATTTATAATTGTGTTATGAGCAAATGGTTGGGAAGATCTGGGTTTATAACTTAGATATGGAATTTAAAATTAGCAAAGTGATTATATCTTCTCACCTGCTTGACTTTATCTCCTGCCTAATGTCACAGAGATCCTTTCTGCTGGGCCATAAACACTCACTACTCTGTACTAATACCACACTGAATGGCTGAGCACAATTGTAGTTGCTCAAGAGCCATTGCTGGTATAGTATAGTCTCTCCTCTAACTGCAACATTGTTTATTTTCACACATACATTCTTCCAATCTGCATCACATTTTCATTTAAGTCCATTTTAAAGCACAAAAATGTGATCTTGTACTTAACAAATGTCTTATTCTCACAACAGAGTCCAAATCAGAAGCTCTATAGAGAAAAAAAAAATTAGGGAATTTATTAGTAAACATCATTTTCTGATGTGGGGTATTCTTAAAAGTTTCTGGGTTTTGCCCTCAGACAAAGCTAAATTTGAATATCATTTTGCCGCTTGTTAAATTCTTGATCTTGTACACATAGGTCTCTGAGCTGCAAAAAATAATAATAAAACTTATTACTTGGAAGAACAACAATAACAATTGAGTTACAATAAAGTGTGTGAAGACTTGTGTGGAGATTTAATGAGATGATGAATTTAAATTTCTTAGCCCAGTGTCTGGTGCATGTAAGTCAGTACATGTTAGCTCTTATGAGCCAGGCACTGGGCTAAGGATTTAATGTATATTATTGTATTTAATCCAGACAACCCTGGGACTTGGGCATTACTATTCCCTCATTTTAATTAATGAGGAAGCTAAGGTAAAAAAGGTTAAGTAACTTACCTGGGATTGATTATTAATAATTAATGAAGAGGAAATCTGATGCCAAGTGAAATAGGGATAATATTTCCTACCTTACAGTATTGTTGTCAGGATTAAGTTAGTGAATCCTGTAACATGGAGCATATAGTAGCCATTCAATACATTTTCATTTTCTTTCCCTTTTTGCCTTTACAGAACCCATGTTTCACATTCCATCCCATTAAATAACAAATTATTAATGTTATCCCTTAGTATTGCTACCTCCAAAAAACTTATCAACTTTTGCCAAGAAATTTTTTTGAGTAGGACTTTCATATTCTCATATAGAGCATGGCAATATGTATCTGCATTTTCATATTCCCAAAACACACCAGGATAAATCCAAACCCTGAAGTTTAACATTTCCTCATTGTCAGAATAGATATTCAGATGGTAACCCAAGTAGCAATTTACTCAGATTCAATAGATTTCTAATAATCACTAAGTAATTCACAGACAAAAAATACTGTCAAGAAGATTGATTTATTATGTAGGATTATTTTTTAAAGGCTCATTTTCCTTTTTAACCATCCTAAAATCCAGACATTTTCATCTTCCCCCAGTCCCAGGCAAATTCAAGCCTACTTAAATTCTTTTCTCCTGGAGAATCTTCCTTTTCTGAGGTCAATCTTATTCCCTATTCATAAGTCTGCAATGGTTCCCTGCCAGCTGTTAAATTAATTGCAAATCTTTAGTCCAACATTAGAAGCCATCTATGACCTTACTCAAAATGAATATTTGTGCCTTAATCTCACTCCCTATTTCGTGTACCCACTCTGTACCAAACTATTCCCTCAAACACCCATTTAGTGTATTTACTCATGATATTCCTTTTATCTATAACGTCTTCTTTCCCCATCCCATGCCAGAAAAGCATTTCTATTGACCTTTTTTCTGTATTTTCCAAATCTTCATAAATATTTTGCACATGTTTATTAAGGAATAAACTTAATACTTGATAACTTTTGTTGCCACCTTGAATTGCATCTTTTTTTTTTTTTAGTCTAAGCCTTTTTCCTTTTATTTAGAATAACCTTTTTTTTTAAGCAATTTCCCCACCCCCAAGTTGGGCCAGTAAAGATTACATGAAAACTGGCACACCTATTGGCTGGAATACAGATGCATCAAATGAGGATTTAAAAACTTTCTGAGCGAAAAGTAGAACAAAAAGAAAAAAGAATCTCCTAGCATTTTCCCCAAAGGTTTCACTTTCCTGCCACACACACTCTCCAAAGGACCGCTAGAGATCCAACTCTATGTCAGCTTCTAGGCTTTGTTGTAGAGGGAATCCACTACTTTACTCATGTTCTGAATTGTTTCCAGAGCAGCTTCATAAGTTTTATCTACTGGGGGTTCATCGAAAATAATCAAGACACCCTCCCCCTGGTCCAAGATCCCATGTCAAGAATCATCTGTGACAATTTCTTTTCCACGTTGGCCTTGGAGAGTTTGATGAGGCTAGATATGTGTTCAATCTGAACTCAGGAAAAAGCCTCAATGACTCAGATCAGGTTCTGTTCCAGTAAGTTATCATACAACTTGGCCAAGTGTGTACTGATGATTGGGTCATCCTGGAGCTCTGCCCGATAATCTGTCAGGGCCTTTTCAAAATCTGCCAGTGATCTGTTCTTGCTAGCCTGACCACACATTTTAATGCTTCTGTCTGTCTCCCCGCATACTGAAGTGCAAGCTTCCCGCTCACCAAAGCCTGGACATCTTCTGGGTTGTTGAGCATGATTTTGCACAGCAACATGTACTTCAGAGATGTGATGGCCTTTGGGCTATGGATGGAGTCATAACCCTCAAATACCTCATAGAAATAGGAGTATGCAGTTTTCCAATCCTTCTCTTTTGCTGCATGGATAATACCTGACTGCATATCCAAGGTGGCCTGCAATTTAGGGGGGCAGTAGATAGCATTTGCTGTAGTTCGAGCAGAGGTTAAGGCAGCTCGGGCTTTTGGCGGGTTGCTCAGGGCATGGTGTGTTTTGTTTTCTAAAAGCTGTACTTCCACCAAAAGGGCTTTGTCATCCATCTTTTTCAACTCCCGCAGCAGCTGAGAACCCAAATGCAATGCTTCCTGGTACCTCTTGGTATCAAAGTACAAAGACACCAGTCTTGCCTCCAAGGCTTGGTGTAAGAAAGTTCGTTTCTCTGATTTGGCCCAGTCGATGCACTCTAAACACAACTCGACCTCCTGCCCTGTAGCTGCTTCCATATCAAGAAACTGATCAAGAAGAGATCGGACCAGACGAACTGCTTTAGCCTTGCTGATGGAATTCAAGGGTCGCACTTACTTCAGGAGTCCTCCAAGCTCTGCAGCTTGTCCAGTCTTCGCCAAGAGAGACCCCAGTTCCAGGATATTCTGCTCTTTGACCTGCACTGCCTCCTCATCATTCTCCTGAATGTCACACTTCATGATGGAGTGGAGAATGTCTATGGAGGCCTCCCGGTCGGTGCTGAGTAGAGACTGGGCTCTCTGGAACTCCACCACTGCCACCGCCGCCATGTTACCACTTTCACACCGTCCTTACCTAATACATTTTCAAATAGATCACTCCTGGATAAAAGAACATTAATGATTTTTATGTGTCAGTCTTGCCTCTAACAAGTGTGTCAGACTCTTATTAGGTATTTCAGCAATTTCCTGCAGAGTATATATTTTTTTTTAAATAAATTTTTTTTCAAAAAAATAACAGTAGCAAACATTTGCATACTATTCATACATACAGGAACTGTTCTAAATGCTTCATGTAGGTAAACTCATTAAATCTTACTGAAGTAAATTTTTTTAAACAATTTTATTTATTTATTTGACAGAGAGAGACACAGTGAGAGAGGGAACATAAGCAGGGGGAATGGGAGAGGGAGAGAAGCAGGCTTCCTGCGGAGCAGGGAGCCTGATGCGGGGCTCCAGCGGAGGACCCTGGAATCATGACCTGAGCCAAAGGAAGACGCTTAACCGACTGAGCCACCCAGGCACCCCAGTAAATTTTTATTTTTAACCCTGGTTCACAAATGAAAAAACAGACACACGCAAAAATGAAATAGCTTGGAAGAAGTCCCCAAACCAGGAAGTAAGGAGATTGGGATTCGAAGTCAGTCTAGCTCAAGAGTCCACATTCTTAACTTTAGAGCATATTGTGTGAGCCATGGAATCAGAGAGACTTGGGTGTAGGTCCTGGCTCTTCTAAATTGGGAAAGTAACTCGCTCCCCATGTTTCAACTTACTCATCAGGAATATGAAGTGAATAATAGCTACTTTACAGAGTTCTTCCAAGGACTCAGTGAGAAAGTATGTGATTGCATTTTGTACAGTGTAGCATAAAAATAATAGCTACTAGTACCATCGTTCCCTTCTCTCTCCAAAGAGTTTTGTTCATCTTTTTCTGTTGAAATCCCACACATCCGTCTCTGAACTACCAAGAACTCTGTACTTTTCTCTTGGTAGTTAATCATGTACCTTCCTGCCAACCAGCTATTTGGCACCAATCTGATCTTCCCTGCTAGACTGTAGCCTCCTTGGGGACAAACACTACACCTCATTTATTTTGGCTTCCCCACAACACCAGTGCATTGTCTTACACATAGAACCTGCTCAGCAAATATTTGTTGAAAGAGTTTTCAAATGCACTAGTTGTAAAAAATATAAATACATCTGAGTCTGGTTTCCATCAGCTTATTTACAAAACCATGTGATCATCTCAGAACTGCAAATTTCCGCAAGAGAATCAACTTACTTTCCATTTACACATTTGTAGGTATTCATATAGTCCAATTACTACAAACCCTTTGTATGCTCTATAAACAAATTACCCATTAGCTTCCAGTTAAAAAAAATAGTCCCTGGTTATTTTATGTGAAAATGGGTTAATCACAGGGACCTGCCTTGTTTCATTCACATGAGACAGTGGCTTTGGTGGAAGGAAACAAAAACAGAGAAGCTATGTTGAAATCATTGTAAGAGGAAGAGAAGCTCTCTCCTCTGAGTGGTGCAGCCTTCATTGCATCACACCCAAAGAGGTTGATTCATTTCCTCCCCTCTCCTCCACCACCTTGAAAGCCTTTTCTCCTTTCTCCAGCTCTTCCTAAACCCCTCCACTCTCGCCACTGATTCAGTGAATCACAGAGAGATCACCCAACCAACCAGGAAGAAAATCTAAAGTAGGAGAAGAAGAAATACGCTGGGTTTTGGTTTTTTTGTTTTTCAATTAGAGAAAAATAAAGGGAACTCTTCACTGGGAGATTTCTATAATTATTAGTACAGTTGATCATGATAATCTTTTTAAAAATCTTCTTACTGAGGTATAGCATATATACTGCAAAGCGCACAAATCATACTGTGCAATGCAATGAATTTTCACATATATATGCAGGGTGTATGCATGTAAACCATGTAATCCCATCCAGATCAAAAGATAAAATGCTTCCAACACCCCAGGAAAACCCATGCCCCTTCTCAGTCAATAGACACCATCTGCTTCCACAGAGGTAACTATTCTGACTTCTCTCACCGCCGATTTGTTTTCCTTGTTCTTGAACTTCTTGTCATTGGACATGTCATGTCATGCCATCTAGCATATATTCTTTTCTGTCTGGCTTCTTTCAGTCAGCATTATGTCTCTGAGATTCATTCATATTGTGTACAGTAGCAGGCTCTTTTAATTACTATTTCGTATTCCATTTATAGATTTTATGAATAAAGCTGCTATTATGAATGCAGAGCTATAAATATTCCTGCATGTCTTTTGGTAGATACAATGGAAGTATTCAAAGGCCTTTTACCTAATCTTCCTACTTCTGCTTCTTAACCTCAGTTGCTACCATTCCAGGAATCTCCCTAAGTCAGCCTGGACCCTGGCACCCCACAGAGCTCTCAGAGGATCCCCCACTGTCTATAGAGTTTGTTACAACTCCAACCCAGGCTTTCAAGGACCTCCATGATTTGCCCACATTCTACCTCTCCAGGTTTATTTCCTGTCAAATTTCAAGATTTATTACCCTCCCATAGTCTTGGATTTACGAATCCAAATGGCATATTTGTATCTTTCAATGAAACTCTAAAGTTTTGCATTCTATTTTTATGAATGTTGCTGTTCTCCATATTTCAACCTACTGTTCTGAAAAACAGGCTATACCAAAATGAAATTTACCAAGGGAGGGAATTCAAGTAGAAGTAAAATTGTCCTTCTTATTTTTGGTTAACACATCAAATTCTGAGTTTATAATTAGGACGTATGTAGTACGGAAAATGCTTCAAGTTCCTTTTGCAAAGATATATTTTTTCCACTGAGGAAAGAAAATGGGTAACCTAATTTCAAAACAGAGAAGTTGAACTCTGCTATAATGGGGCATTCATTATTGCAAAATGTTCACTACCGCTTCAGGATGATCTGCTGTAGAGAGGTGACCAGGAAGTGGAGACTCCAAGCTATAAATATTCTCAGAGAACTATGGAGCATCTGCTTTTAATTTGTGCTTGGTTGGCTTATACATCAGACAGGAAAACATCTCTGGTGTTAAGAGGTTTGAACAGATGCCATAGAGTAAGTCCCCAGTTCCGAGTGTTTGTTGTCATTTTGGTTAGTGAACTCCACCTACCAAAACAAAAATGAACAGAGTGCTTCAGAGGCTCCCCTTCAGCTTTAACCTTTAAAGAAAGAAAAAGGGGAGCAAACTTTTTTGCCTGCTCTCCCACACAGATAGGTTTTTAACCAATGATCTAAGAAACATTTTTAACCCTTTACATATGCAAACTCTGTAGTTTTTACACATTATTTAAGTCTGGAGTTGACTCAACCTTCGTTTTGTTGTCTCCTTGCCCTGCTGTGGTTATTGTTGCATTCTAGATCTTTGCCAGATTTGTATTTAACCCATTAAGCTGATTAATGTTCCATTTGATCATTTTTATGAGTAAATGCAATGTTTTAACAGCTTAAGAAATGGGGGTAGCTATGGTTGGATCTAAAACTTAGGTAGAAGTTATCACTTAAATCAGAAAAATTGAGTCATATTACGGGAGGTCAACCACACAAATTCTCTGCAGGTATCAAATTTGTTCTCTTGTTGAACAACAGGTTAACCAATAATTTGGTGTAACAGTTTCTCAGCATGTAGCTTGTGTGAAAAACATCTTTCTAAAAAATAACCATAATTAATATATTCTGACCTATGTATACATTGAGTGGATTCCACAAAATATTTAACTTTCTCTAGTCCAGATTTTAAACAGTTCTCCCAAGACTTGGACCTTTATTAACTCTTTATTACCAGAGAACAGTCTTTTATCCTGAACTTTTGGGTATTTACTTGTTGATTAACTATATTTAGTTAATATTTACCAAAGATTCATTATGCATTACGTACTTAGATGGGTAGAAAATACAAAAGATGCATAATAATTCTAGTCTTCAGAAACCTTTGTTGTTGTGCTCGCTTCGGCAGCACATATACTAAAATTGGAACGATACAGAGAAGATTAGCATGGCCCCTGCACAAGGATGACACGCAAATTCTTGAAGCGTTCCATATTTTTAAAATAAAAACAAAAAAAGAGAGAAACCTTTGTTGAATGGTACAGAAACAAAACTAACATCTATGGCAACATTACAGGACTAGTGAGTTCTAAACAATGCAAGAACCAAAATTTTTCAATAGGAAATTGGAGAACGTAAACATTAATATGATCTGGGGGAAAAGAGAGTCTTGGGAGAGTTTGGACTTGATCTGATCCTTAAACAATGGAGGGGTAGGAGTGGCTAAAGGGAAGCTGAAAGACATTAGCTCCAGATGTGAAAGCAAAGGGCAAGAAATAGACTTACTCTATCAGAAAAACAGTGAGAGGCAGGGCTGAAGAAATGAGGGCTTACTTGTTCAGATTCCTGAGAACCCTCTCTGAAAGCCATTTGTTGCCTATTTTAACCTCTTTTCTCTTTTTTTCTTTTTTAAAAAATTATTTAAATTCAATTAATTAACATATAGTGTATTATTTGTTTCAGAGGTAGAGTTCAGTGATTCATCAGTTGTATATGACACCCAGTGTTCATTACATCCAACCTCTTTGCTCTTGCTGGAAGATTCCCATAGTTTTTTCATTAGGGCAACAAACAGCTCTCAACGGCCTACATGAGAAAGCAAAATGACAGAGCATTTAGGTTTCCCAGATAGTTACTAAACAATGTATATTTTAGAAGTAGATTAGTGCCTTACTCCCTTGTCCAATCTTTCAGGTGCACTCTGTTTAAAAAAGAAAAAAAGAAAGGTGGCGACATCTGCATGATTAGTGATGATGGCCAAACTTTATTTCAGAGATGCTAAGGATAATAGCACAGAATGTAGGAGACATGGCTATGAAGTCACGGGAGTGATTCTTTCCTAAACACAGTATAAGGTAAAACTTCAGATGGTTTTGTCACCTTCAAAATCATGCCCTTGAAAAGCTGTGTGATTATTCCAATGATGCTTCCATTCTTCAAGACATTTTTAGAACCCTTCTCTTTGAACCATTCCAGGAGCCTGTGATGAAGTTTTTAAATGATCTTCTTTCCCAGAGACAAACCCTCTACCCTTACCTCCTGCTCTCTGTATCAACATCTGCCTCACCTTGCATGCTGAATTTTTCCTGCCCAAACTGGTGCATCTTCCTTATTTTGTCCCTAGCCTCTGCTCTGTCCTTGTTTTATCTGTTAGTCCCTTCCCCAGGGTTCAGGAAATTCAGGATAGGGGGAGAGGATACATGGCCTGAATCTGAGGAGGTATTCTAAATTAGCAAGAAGACAGTGAAGTAAAATAGAGAGAAATCAGAGATAAGAGAGAACTAAAAAAGGTGTAATCTTAACAACCACCACAACCAAAAAATACTTCGGCAATGGATGGATGGCTAGGCTAGTGTGGGAAATGGGAAAAGGATAGAACATATCAAACAACACAGGGAAAGCAGCACAAACACTAGAACTTGTGGTGGGAAGTATTAGCATTATAAAATAAATATGATAACAAATATGCCTAAGGGAGTATTCAGATTCTCAATTGACTCCTAATTTATCAGGCCAATTTCTATCCACTTGCTCTGAAGCCAGTCTATCTCTGCCAAACTCTTCTAGTTTGGGGGAATGCAGAACTGGAAAATGGAGACTACCACAGAACCCAAGAAGCAAGAGGAAGGGAAAGACCTAGCAAAAGAGGAAATTGGAGCGGGCAAGTGAGAATCTGGAGTGTCAAAGAGTACGAGATGTGAAAGAATGGGGATCCAAGAAATATCCCAAACAGGCCATTAGTTGTATGCACTTTATTGCTTTCTCAAGATATGCAATCAATACATCGAATACCTTTAAAACATGTTTGGGTGAGAACTCTGCTTCTTGAACGGAACGCCACTCTGAGACTGGACCACATGTGAGGGCTTGGATAAGGTTACAGAAACAGATGCAACCACTACATCGCACTAGGCTCTGAGGTACTCACCTGTGCTCTCTCACGGGGCAGGACTACAACTTTTGTTGCTGCTGGCCTGGCACGGAAATGGACACACTCTCCAGTCTATGAAAGCAGACTGCTGACCAGAATGCTGAGTAGGCAGATGCCTTAGATGCTGTGACATCTATGGAAGCCCCCGGGCAGGACCTAGGACTAGAGACGACAACATCAATGGCACCGAGTCACCTCCTTCTCTTCTTTGGTGAGCTCACTCAACCTTGATGGGGGAAAAACGCATGTCCACGTATGCCTGGTTTCTAATCTTCTCATCATGCTTATCCCAAACCACCTTTTCCGCTCATAGGAGAAATAAAGGGAGTTTGTCATACTCAGTAAGCCTGGACGTGGAGGGCTTCTTTACACTTTCCACTGCTCGATAAATGAATGGATATTAATGGAGTTTGTGGAGCTGCCCTGCAAAAGCAGACAATGGAGGCAAAATAGAAATTTTCCATCTTGTGACTAGAACGAAACCTAAACAGAACCCTAAATACCAGGATGATGTGCTATGTTCTCTTGGGTATTTTTTTCTTTTTTCTTTTCTTTACTTTTCTCACTGCACTTGCAAATTTTAGGTTAATTCTGCAAGAATCCAAATACCCACAGTGCTTTACAGAACATACTGTCTTCGAACAAACACAGGCTCTACTATTTATAGCTGATTGCTTCACCACTTGCTTGTCTTGCCTGTCTCTTGAATGTCCCTTGCCATAAACAAAGCAGATGAAGATGGATTTTCTGTGCATCTTAAACATTTCTTTATTCTCTCAAATGCTGATAAAATTGAACCATCCCGGGAATTTACATCATGAATGTCACAGCAGTTGGAGCATCAGACATGTGACTCACTGTGATGTCACTTCTCTTAGTTACCTCCAGCCAAATTTGTTAACCTCTACTTAAGTGTTCTTGGTCAAAGGTGCCCTGCAACTTAGCTAGAGTTAATGGGTATGTAACTGACATAAACATTAAAAAGGAAGATTCAGACAAAGACATCATTGAGCCAGAGCCGTTGATTCTACTGTCCCTGTTGAAAGAAAAGTCATTTCTGTCGCTGAGTAGTGAATACATTTATACCCTGACACCAGATATGTCTAAATGCTTGTGAACAACAATATAGATGGAAACCCTGGACAGAGTCAGGAAATGGGAACAAGAAAGAATTAAAAACCCATCTTCAATTGCCCATATTTTTTAAAAAGAAAGAAAGTAGAAAATCAAAACCTATTTATGTTGCACACATGCAAAAGCTGTGTGGGAAGATGAGGTATTCCTGATGAATGAGAAAATGAAGCTTGGAACTTTTAAATGAAAATCAACTATATTTTTTCAATATATATCTGGATCTATGACAATAATCTATGCCTTTTATATAGAATTGAATCAAATCAACAAAATTGAAGAATTCAGCACAAATGTAATTAGAGGGAAATATTTGGAAGACCCCCAAAATATAACACTGTAGTTAAAATTAGATATACTTTAGTTTGGAAAAATATCTTAAACTCTATTTAAGGTTTATAAATCTTTTTTTAATGTCTTACGGGGGGAGCTTTTAATGATTTTCCTGAAGATTATATCTAAATGAATTAATTTTAATTCTCCCTAAACAGGGATAATCCACAAGAGTTATGGTGGACAATCGACTGATTTACCCAAATGCAGCCACTGCAGTCCCAATTTGAATCCTGGTTGCACAGCTCTTTAGGCACACCTATTATTGGCTTACAAGTAAATCACTGTACTTATAATTTCACCTTTACACCCACTGAAGAGTCACCTGTCAAAGGACTACTGATCGGTTTTCACTACCGAGGCTGAATTTTAAAACTAGTTATATAGGGAAAACCAGCTTTTCTTAGCTTTTGTGCTGTCCATTTATGAGGACATTAAGCTTACTAGAAAGGAAAAGGACATGTCTCTTCTTTCCTCTTCATAGGGCCTGACTTTCTGGTGACCTTGCTCCATCATATTAAAATAAAAAAATTTATTTTAGTGAAGCTGGTTCAGATAATCTCTTTTATCTAACCATGAAAAAATTGGAAGGCTCAACTAAAGTCATAGTAAATGTTAACCTCTACCAGGAATTGAGGCTGCAGTATTCATTCACCCATAGAATGGGGAAACTGCATTTTATGAATTCAGAGTCAGTGGCCTCTATCATGTACAGAATATGGGGTGACGTTAAGAATCTGAAATAGTTAAAAACCAACAAATAATTTCTTTTCTTGTCTTTATAATGTTTTGTGTTCTCTTTTTATTGATTTGATTTCTAACTTGGTGAATCCCTAATATGTTACCTTAGAGCTTTAGAATTTTAGAATTGGAAGGGATTATCTAAGACGGTGGCCCTCTGATTTTTAAATTATGTGAACTAGTAAAAATTTCCCAAATTGGATGACTGGTTTAAAGTTGCCAACTTTATATTTTGTCTGATACACTAAAAAACAAGACAGAACAAACAACTCTCTCTCTCTCTCTCTCTGTATGTGTGTATAGAGAGAGAGAGAGAGAGATTTAAGAAATTGGCTCATATGATTGTAGGGAATGGCAAATCCAAGATCTATAGGATAGGCCAGCAGGTTTGAGTCAAAAGGTTTAAAACTCAGGCAAAATTTCCATGTTGCAGTCTTGAGGCAGAATTTCTCCTTCTTCAGGAAACCTCAGCCTTTGCTCTTAAGGCCTTCAACAGATTGGATGAGGTCCAACTGATTGGATTAGGTCCACCCATATATAAGCAGAGGATAATTTGATTCATTTAGTCAACTGATTGTAAATGGGTTTTTTTAAGATTTTAATTTTAATTTTATTTATTTGAGAGAGAGAGAGAAAGAGAGACCACACAAGCAGGGAGAGCGGCAGGCAGAGGGACAAGCAGGCTCCCCACTGAGCAGGGAGCCCACGTGGGGCTCGATCCCAGGACCCTGGGATCATGACTTGAGCCAAAGGCAGACACTTAACTGACAGAGCCACACAGGCACCCTGTAAATGTTAATTACATCTAAAAAATACCTTTACAGCAACATCTAGACTGGCATTTGACCAAACAACTAGGCACCACAGTCTAGCAAATTTGACACAAAAAAGTAATTGTCACAGTCACAGAGTTGATTCATTTGGCTGGTCAAGTCTCCTGACTTCCTATAGTACACATTCAATCCTACTCCCTTGGCCCCAGCTCCACCTCAGTTAAGCTAATGCTACTTCTTTTATATATCATTCAAGATAATTTAGAAGATTAAATAAGATTATTTATATTTTTTAACCTAACAATACCAAATACATAATAAGACTATAAAAACTAAGACTTTATTTTATATCTGTAGTGATTATAAATTAGGATTATAGTTCCATAATTTTGTACATTCCCATATTTGAAAGCAAAGTAACAGTGTCAGGCAATGCAGTAATTTTATTAAAATTGCAGATGATGCAAAATCAATGTTTTTAAATTATTTTGTAATGAAGTTAATAAAAAAGCATTATACCAAATTATATGGAGGTAATTATCTCAAAAAAAGAAAAAATATATTTTAAAAAAATCTATGCCCAGTTAGAAGATTTAAAGACACTATTCCAAAATATTAGTTATATCTGATGGTGACATTATGGATACTTTTTTCCTTTTGAATTTTCCTGAAGTTTAACAAAGTTCATATATTTACTTTTTTGTAATCATAAGAATGAACTACATTTTTAAAACTAAAAAACAAAAAGAAGTCTAATATTATGTTTGTGTCAGTATGTTATGTCCACATGCTTTTAAATTTTTCTAAATAACACAGTTGTATCCACTCAAATAAGTTGACATTTTCATTTTGGTTTCATCATGATTGTCTGGTTTGATGAAAATCCAAATCACATGCCAGTGAGTAAACTCATTGACCTACATGAGCATGTTCCATAAAAGCTTTTTAAAAGTATATATTTGTGTTTCACAAACATTTGAGAAGCAGTAACTTTGGGAAGAGAAGAGCAATATCCCTTGACCAATATTTGTGTAAAATGCATGTGCCAGAAATTATAATGACAAAAAAAGAACCCTGATGTCAAAGATTTTAGCAAATTATACTCTGTACTCTAGAAACACTTTCACTGGGAGGAGACCATCAATTTGAGTGGATGTGTACTTTCTGTTTTTACAATGCAATGTAGGCAGATTATTATAAAAGTGCATGCAGCTGTGTGAGTTTTTAATGTTTAAACATTAATAAGTGTCAAGTGTGTTTTAAGTTAATAGTACTTAGAAATCAGAAAAAATCATGCATTTTATTTCACTTCCCATGAGTTAATTTTACAAAGAAAATGGAAAGCTAAAACAACTGAAGAATTTATAGGAAAGAAAAATGGAAGTAACAGTGTCAAATTCTGTTCTGACTTTAACTGATATTAAAGAGAAAACAGATGCCTGGCCCTGTTAATAGAACTTTGGATCACAGTAATGAACAGCCTCCATGAGGATTATATGGGCCAGCTTTTTTTAAGTATTATTTATTAAATAAAAGTATTATTTATTTTAAATTTTATCACAAATGCATGAAAAGATAAAGGACATAAGAATAGAGAAGACAAATACAATATTGTAACAGTTGGGATTTAAAAAACTCAGCCCAAATTGGCTTAAAGAAAAGGAGAATTCATTGGTTCATACAACTGAAAAATCAAGGGGAAAGGGGAGTTTTGGCTTCCATTTGTAGCTGTATCCAAGAATCTGAATGATGTCACAAACACCTGGTCTCTCTCCATCTCCAAAATTTGCTCTTCTTCATTTTTAATTCTATTACTCAAAGTCCTCAGCTGCAAACAACAGAAACCAATTGTGGCTAGTTTAAGCAGAAAAATTAATTTATTAAGGGATTTTAGCTAGCTTACCGCATTTTCAGAAAGACTTGAGAACCAGATTTGGAGACTTGTAGTCAGAAACACAACCCCAAATCATATTAAGACTCAGCCCACTCGAGAAACCTGGACTCAAGAGTTCTAATCCCAAGCACTGGGAATTCTTTCTAGAACCACTGCTTTTGGTGCTTCTACAGATGGGATAAAGTTGCCAGTGCCTTCTCAGAATAGAGTCCTTTTTCTTGCCTCACGGGCTTCTAAATAAAAGCCTGGCAAGAGTGGGTCCGACTGACAGAGCTAAAGGACACACATATCCTAGGACAAGAGAGACTAAGAATGTAAGAATCCAGCTCTTGATAATTATAATAATTACAGTAATAGTAATAACAATATATGCCTAACACTGGTGTGGTGATAGATGTAGATACAGATATCTTCTTCTCAATAACCTTATGCTCTATATTACTATTACATCCATTTTACTAATGAAGGAACTGAGGCACAGGATGTTAAATAATTTGGTCAAGTTCAGATATTTGGTTGAGTAGAATGAGATTTGTACCCATGCAGTCTGACTCCAGAATCCATCCTCTTAACTACTTACCAATGTGTAGGTACTATTTCATTTCCTGGAAATGGGTGTTGGAGAGAACAAACTGTACTCATTCTCCCAGCCTTCCTTGCAGCTGAGAATGGCCATGTGACCTAGTTCTGACCAATGAAACAAAGGGAGACTTTGCTAGGATAGCCCTAAGTAGAACACCTTGCCATCCTTTCCTACCTTTGCACTTTGTCACTTAAGGATCTAACACCTGGAACAACTGCTGCCATTTTATAACCATGAAGAGATTCATTGCTATCACACTGCAGACAGTTAAAGAAAGCAGGAAAAGAGGCTGGGTCCTTGTTGACATCATCAAGATACTGAAACAAACCCAGAACTACTTATATCCAGTGCCTTAAACAACAGAAAGACACCACAGGGATTCAATTAGCAAAATCCACGTTGTTAACAACCTACTGGACCAGTTTTTTGCAACAAATAAGTTGCAGGGTTAGGGTTCTAGGGGGTGCATGGGGAGAGACCTATATATCAAAAGATACTTAAAACAAATGAAATGGAGACTAAAAAAATTAGAAAAGATCAATGGAAGTGAGAGATGGTTCTTTCAGAAGATAAACAAAATTGATAAACCTTTAGGCAGACTCATCAAGGAAAAAGAGAGAAGACACAAATAAAATCAAAAATGAAAGAGAAGTAACAACCAACAGCATAGCAATACAAAGAATTATAAGAGAATTATAAGAAAAATTATATGCCAATAAACTGGACAAGCTGGAAAAAAGGACAAATTCCTAGAAACATACAATCTTCTGAAACTGTATCAGGAAGAAACAGAAAATTTGGACAGACCAATTACTAGTAACAAAATTAAATTAGTAATCTAAAAACTCCCAACAAACAAAAGTCCAGGACAAGATGGCTTCATAGGTGAATTCTACCAAACATTTAAGGAAGAGTTAACAACTCTCCTTCTCAAACTATTCCAAAAAATAGAAAAAGGAAAGTGTCCACATTTATTCTATGTAAGGTATCAGGCTAATGCTGGATTTTGCTAATTGAATCCCTGTGGTGTCTTTTATTAGTCCTCCAATTCTATATTTCCTGTAAATTGAGAGTTAAAGCCTTGATCAGTTTCTGTCGTTTAAGGCACCCAGTGTGTGGTATTTTGTTACAGCAACGCTAGGAAACTAATACAGTGGGTATATGAGTGCTCTGTAGGAAATGCTAGGGTTATTAGTGCTTTCAGCCTCAAGTGAAGTGTAGAAGACCAAAATGACTTAAAAATTAGGACTGGATATAAGTAGTTCTGGGTTTGTTTCAGTGTCTCAGACACGTCCGCTGGAGGCTCATAGTTGAGGCTGGGGCTTGTGAGGCCCCCATAGGCCGAGCTCAGGCCACCTGAGTAGCCACCGGTGGTCTTGGTATGGATACTCATGTTTTGCATCCCAGACTCCAGCTGGCTCTCCTTGCCCTTCAGCAGCTTGCGGTAGGTGGCAATCTCGATGTCCAGGGCCAGCTTGACGTTCATGAGCTCCCAGTACTCGCGCAGCTGCCGGGCCATGTCCTGCTGGGCTCGCTGCAGGGCGGCTTCCAGCTCGGCCACCTTGGTATTGGCGTCCTTAATGGCCAGGTCCCCATGCTGCTCAGCATCAGCAATCGCCACCTCCAGGGCAGGCCTCTGGTTTTTGAGGGCCTCAATCTCAGCCTGGAGTCGGCTGGTGCTCTGGTTCATCTCAAAAATCTCCGTCTTCGTGTGACGGAGGTCATCCCCATGCTTCCCAGCCAGAGTCTGCAGCGCCTCGTACTTGATCTGGTACATGGTCTCGGCCTTAGCCCGGCTGCTGTTGGTGATGTCCTCGTACTGGGCCTTGACTTCCTCGATGATGCAGTCCAGGTCCAGGGAGCGGCTGTTGTCCATGGACAGCACCACGGACATGTCTGAGATCTGGGACAGCAGCTCACGGATCTCCTCTTCATAGAGCTGCCTTAAGAAGCTGATCTCGTGGGCGCCTGGGTGGCTCAGTTGGTTAAGCGACTGCCTTCGGCTCAGGTCATGATCCTGGAGTCCCTGGATCGAGTCCCGCATCGGGCTCCCTGCTCGGCAGGGAGTCTGCTTCTCCCTCTGACCCTCCCCCCTCTCATGTGCTCTCTCTCATTCTCTCTCTCTCAAATAAATAAATAAAATCTTTAAAAAAAAAAAAAAGAAGCTGATCTCGTTGGTCAGCCCTTCCAGGCGGGACTCCAGCTCTACCTTGTTCATGTAAGCTTCATCCACATCCTTCTTGATGAGGACAAATTCATTCTCCATGTCTCACGCTCTTTGGTCTCCTCCTCATATTTATTCTTGAAGTCCTCCACCAGCCCCTGCATGTTGCCAAGCTCCACCTCCAGCTTCAGCTTCTCCTGGCCCAGGGTGTCCAGCTGCCTCTGGAGGTTGCTGATGTAGCTCTAGAACATGTTGTCTGTGTTGCTCCGAGTGGTTTTCTGCTGCTATAGGAGGCTCCACTTGGTCTCCAGAATTTTGTTCTGCTGCTCCAGGTGCCTCACCTTGTTGATGAAGGAGGCAAATTTGTTGTTGAGGGTCTTGATCTGCTCCTTCTCTTGGGTGTGCACAGCTTGGATGTTGGGGTCCACCTCCAGCTTAAGGGGGCTCAGCAGGCTCTGGTTCCCTGAGACAGCTGTGATGCCCTCCATGCTCCTGGCCCTGCTGCTGTAGCCCCCCGACCACACTCATGCTGCTGCTCAGGCCATCCCAGAAGCTGCTGCTGCTGCTGCTGCCACCCACCCAGGAGAAGGCGGAGGAACTGATGCAGGAGCCAGGCCCACTCGTGTAGGAGCGGCTGCTGAAGGCCCAGGGGCCAGCGGTGGACATATTGTAGGACTTCTGGGTCACCCTGATGGACATGGTGGAGGCCGGAGTGGAGGCTGGAGTGGAGGCGAGTAGGCTGAACCTGACAGACATTCCAGAAGGAGCTGAGAAGCTGCTTCTAGGTGAGCTACCGATAGCATTTTTCACAAAACTAGAACAATCCTAAAATTTGTGTAGAACCACAAAAGACCCCAAATAACCCAAGCAATCTTGAGAAAGAAAAGCAAAGCTGGAGGCATCACAATTCTGGACTTCAAATTTTATTACAAAGCTGTAGTAATCAGAACAGTATGGTACTGGCACAAAAATAGACATATAGTGCAATGGAACAGAATAGAAAACCCAGAAATAAACCCACAACTATATGGTCACCTAATCTTCAACAAAGCAGGAAAGAATAGCCAATGAGAAAAAGTCTCTTCACAAATGGTGCTGGGAAAACTGGACAACAACATGCAAAAGAATGAAACTGGACTACTTTCTTACACCATCCACAAAAATAAATTCGAAATGGATAAAAGACCTAAATGTAAGACCTAAAACTATAAAAATCCTAGAAGAGAACACAGGGAGTAACTTCCTTGATATCAGCCAAAGCAACTTTTTTCCAGATACCTTTCCTGAGGCAAGGGAAACAAAGGTAAAAATAAACTATTGGGACTACATCAAAATAAAAAGCTGCACAGTGAAGGAAATAATCAACAAAACCTAAAAGCCGACCTTCAGAATGGGAGAAGATATTTGCAAATGACATATCCAATAAAGGATTAGTATCCAACATATATAATAAACTTAATAAACTTACACAACTTAACATCCAAAAAACAAATAATCCAATTTAAAAATGGGCAGAAGACATGAACAGACGTTTCTCCAGAGAAGATATACAGATGGCCAACAGACACATGAAAAGATGTTCATCATCACTTACCATCAGGGAAATGCAAATCAAAACATTAATGAGATATCACCTCATACCTGTCAGAACGGCTCAAATCAACAACACAAGAAACAGCAGGTGTTGGCAAGGATATAGAGAAAAAAGAACCCTCTTGCACTGTTGATGGAAATGAAAACTAGTGCAGCCAGTCTAGAAAAAGTATGGAGGTCCCTCAAAAAAGTTAAAAATAGAACTACCCTATGATCCAGCAATTGCACTACTGGGTATTTACCCAAAGAATACAAAAACAGTAATTCAAAGGGATACATGCACCTCTGTTTATAGCAGAATTATTTACAATAGCCAAGAGTTGGAAGTAGCCCTAGTTCCATCGATTGATATATGGATAAGAAGATGTGCTATCAATGGCCAAACTGTGGAAGGAATCAAGATGCCCTTCAACAGACAAAAGGATAAAGACGTGGTAGGGGAGGAGGAGCAAGATGGTGGAGGAGTAGGAGACCTAAACTTCGTCTGGTCCCAGGAATTCAGCTGGATAGCTATCAAACTATTCTGAACACCTATGAACTCAACAGATCAAAGAAAAGAATAGCAGCAACTCTCTGAACAGAAAAGTGACAACTTTCTGGAAGGGAGGACGTGTGGAGAAGTGAATCCAAGGTGATATTTGGGAAGATAGACGGCGGGGGAGGGGGCCTCCATCAGCCCTACTGGCAAGTGATAGAGCAGCGGAGCACAAAATCGGAAATTTTAGAAGTCCGCTTTGCTGAGGGACATCGCTCCAGTGGCTAAGCGGGTGGTAGAACCCTCTCTGGGACAGTGTGGTCTCAGGACCCTTGGGGCCACAGAAAGACCACGGGTGCCTGAGTGCAGCAGAGCTCCCAGGTATCAGAGCGGGGAAGTCAGCTGCAGAGAGGGAGCCGAGGTGCGGGCTCTCAGCTTGGGGTTGCCATAAACTGTGATCCGTGGCACAGTCAGGCCACTGCTCTTCCAGCAGGGACCCAACAAGCGGCAGATCCGGGGAGACTCACCTTCCTCCCCCAGGAGGAGCAGCGCAGGAGTGCACTGCAGTGATCTGCTGGGTTTGGAGACGCCACACGGGGTCGGGTGTCAGAGATAGAAATGCTTGGTCACAGGCCGGGTGAGCACGGGAGTGCGTTGGAGACCGGGGAGATGGGAGTGACTGACTGCTTTTCTCTGGGGGTGTACTGAGGAGTGGGGCCACGAATTCTCAGCTCCTCTGGGGCAGAGACTGGGAGGCCGTCATTTTCACTCTTGGCCTCCAAAGCTGTACTGAAAGCTTGCAGGGAACAAAAGGTCCCGAGAGCAAACCCCAGCAGATTACTTAGCCCATACCTGGCAAGGGCAGGGCAATTCCGCCTCCGGCAAAGACATTTGGGAACCGCGGCAACAGACCCCGCCCCCAGAAGATCAGCAAGAACAGCCAGCCAAGACCAAGTTTACCAATCAATGAGAATGGCAGAACTCCAGCACTAGGGGAATATAGCACATAGAATTCATGGCTTTTTTCCCTCTGATTCTTTTAGTCCTTCAAAGTTAATTTTTTTAATTTTCTTTTTTTCTTTTTCATTTTTTAAAATTTTTTCTTTTTCCCTTTTTCAACCAACATCTTATCAATCCCTTTTTTTAAATCTTTTTTTTTTTCATTTTTAGAGTCATATTCTATCCCTTCATTGTAGTTAACCTTATTTTTGGTAAGACCAGAAAGGAACAGAGATAAGTTGTTCTCTCTTTAAAATTTTGGGATACAGTTTCTTCTAACAGACCAAACTATACCCTAAATCTCTAGTGTATGGCTTTGTTCTAGTCTCCTGTCTAATCACATTCTCTCCCTTTTTTTTTTTTTAAATTTCTCTTCTTTCTTTTTTCAGCCAACTTCTTATCTTATCAATTCCTTTTATAAAATCTTCTTAATTTTCATCTTTATAGTCATATTCCATCCCTTCATCATATTTACCCTTATTTTTGTACATATGTAAGTTTTTCTTTCTTTAAAATTTTGGGAGGCAGTTTCTTCTAACAGACCAAAATATGCCCAAAATCTAGTGTGTGGCACTGATCTATTCACCAGACTGATCATATTTGATCATATCCTCTTTTTTCTTTCTTTCCCTTTCTTTTCCCCCAGTTTCAGGTCTCTTCTGATTTGTTTAGTGTATATTTTTCTGGGGTCATTGTTACCCTGTTAGCATTTTGTTCTCTCATTCATCTATTGTCCTCTGGACAAAATGACAAGATGGAAAAACTCACCTCAAAAAAAAGAACAAGAGGCAGTACTGACTGCCAGGGACCTAATCAATACGGACATTAGTAAGATGTCGGAACTAGAGTTTAGAATGATGATTATAAAGGTACTAGCTAGGCTTGAAAAAATCATGGAAGATACCAGAGAAACCCTTTCTGGAGAAATGAAAGAACTAAAATCTAACCAAGTTGAGATCAAAAAGGCTAATTTGGACCCAGAAGAAGAAGAGAGAGAGGGGCAGAAGGCATATTGGAGCAAATTATAGCAGAGAACTTCCCTAATTTGGGGAAGGAAACAGGCATCAAAATCCAGGAGGCACAGAGAACCCCTCTCAAAATCAATAAAAATAGGTCAAGACCCTGACATCTAATAGTAAAACTTACAAGTCTCAGAGACAAAGAGAAAATCCTGAAAGCAGCTTGGGACAAGAGATCTGTAACCTACAATGGTAGAAACATTAGATTGGCAACAGCCCTATCCACAGAGACCTGGCAGGCCAGAAAGGACTGGCATGATATATTCAGAGCAGTAAATGAGAAAAATATGCAGCCAAGAATACTATATCCAGCTAGGCTGTCATTGAAAATAGAAGGAGAGATAAAAAGCTTCCTGGACAAACAAAAACTAAAGGAATTTGCAAACACAAAACCAACCCTACAACAAATATTGAAAGGGGTCCTCTAAGCAAAAAGAGAGCCTAAAAGTAACATAGACCAGAAAGGAACAGAGACAATATACAGTAACAGTCACCGTACAGGCAATACAATGGCACTAAATTCATATCTTTCAGTAGTTACCCTGAATGTAAATGGGCTAAATGCCCCAATCAAAAGACATAGGGTATCAGATTGGATAAAAAAAATAAGACCCATCGATATGCTGTCTGCAAGAGACTCATTTTAGATGCAAAGACACCTCAGATTGAAAGTGAGGGAGTGGAAAACCATTTACCATGCTAATGGACATCAAAAGAAAGCTGGGGTGGCTATCCTTATATCAGACAAATTAGATTTTAAACCAAAGACTATAATAAGAGATGAGGAAGGACACTATATCATACTTAAAGGGTCTATACAACAAGAAGATCTAACAATTGTAAATATCTATGCCCCTAACATGGGAGCAGCCAATTATATAAGCCAATTAATAACAGAAGCAAAGAAACACATCGACAACAATACAATAATAGTAGGGGATTTTAACACCGTCCTCACTGAAATGGACAGATGATCTAAGCAAAAAGATCAACAAGGAAATAAAGACTTTAAATGACACACTGGACCAGATGGACTTCACAGATATATTCAGAACATTCCATCCCAAAGCAACAGAATACACATTCTTTTCTAGTGCCCATGGAACATTCTCCAGAATAGATCACATCCCAGGTCACAAATCAGGTCTCAACTGGTACCAAAAGATTGGGTTCATTCCCTGCCTATTTTCAGACCACAATGCTTTGAAACTAGAATGCAATCACAAGAGGAAAGTCAGAAAGAACTCAAATACATGGAGGCTAAAGGGCATCGTACTAAAGAATGAATGGGTCAACCAGGAAATTAAAGAAGAATTTAAAAAAATTCATGGAAACAAATGAAAATGAAAACACAACTGTTCAATATCTTTGGGATGCAGCAAAGGTGGTCTAAGAGGAAAGTATATAGCAATACAAGCCTTTCTCAAGAAACAAGAAAGGTCTCAAATACACAACCTAAGCCTACACCTAAAGGAGCTGGAGGAAGAACAGCAAATAAAGCCTAAACCCAGCAGGAGAAGAGAAATAATAAAAATCAGAACAGAAATCAATGAAATAGAAACCAAAAGAACAGTAGAACAGATCAACGGAGCTGGTTCTTTGAAAGAATTAATAAGATTGATAAACCCCTGGCCAGACTTACATAAAAGAAAAGAGAAACGACCCAAATAAATAAAATCATGAATGAAAGAGGAGAGATCACAACCAACACCAAAGAAATACAAACAATTATAAGAATATATTATGAGCAACTCTATGCCAGCAAATTAGATAATCTGGAAGAAATGGATGCATTCCTAGAGATGTATAAACTACCAAAACTGAACCAGGAAGAAGTAGAAAACCTGAACAGACCCATAAGCACTAAGGAAATTAAAGCAGTCATCAAAAATCTCTGAACAAACAAGAGCCCAGGGCCAGATGGCTTCCCAGGGGAATTCTACCAAACATTTAAAGAAGAATTAATGCCTATTCTTCTGAAACTGTTCCAAAAAATAGAAATGGAAGGAAAACTTCCAAAGTCTTTCTATAAGGCCAGCATTACCTTGATCCCAAAATCAGACAAAGACTGCATCAAAAAGGAGAATTACAGACCAATATCCCTGATAAACATGGATGCAAAAATTCTCACCAAAATACTAGCCAACAGGATCCAACAGTACATTAAAAGGATTATTCACCACGGCCAAGTGGGATTTATTCCTGGGCTGCAAGACTGCTTCAACATCTGCAGAGCAATCAATGTGATACAATACATTAATAAAAGAAAGAACAAGAACCATAGAATCCTCTCAATAGATGCAAAAAAAGCGTTTGACAAAGTACAGCATCCTTTCTTGATTAAAACTCTTCACTGTAGGGATAGAGGGTACATACCTCAATATCATAAAAGCCATCTATGAAAAACCCACAGCGAATATCATTCTCAATGGGAAAAAACTGAGAGCTTTCCCCCTAAGGTCAGGAACACGGCAAGGATGTCCACTATCACCACTGTTATTCAACACAGTACTAGAAGTCCTAGCCACAGCAATCAGACAACAAAAAGAAATAAAAGGCATCCAAATCGGCAAAGAAGAAGTCAAACTCTCACTGTTTGCAGATGATATGATACTTTTTGTGGAAAACCCCAAAGACTCCACCCCAAAACTGCTAGAACTCATACAGGAATTCAGCAAAGTGGCAGGATATAAAATCAATGCACAGAAGTCAGTGGCATTCCTACACACCAACAACAAGACAGGAGAAAGAGAAATTAAGGAGTCGATCCCATTTACAATTGCACCCAAAACCATAAGATACCTAGGAATCAATCTAACCAAAGAGGCAAAGAATCTGTACTCAGAAAACTATAAAATACTCAATGAAGAAATTGAGGAAGACACAAAGAAATGGAAAAACTTTCCATGCTCATGGATTGGAAGAACAAATATTGTGAAGATGTCAATGCTACCTAGAGCAATCTACACATTCAATGCAATCCCTATCAAAATACCATCAACTTTTTTCAAAGAAATGGAACAAATAATCCTAAAATTTGTATGGAACCAGAAAAGACCCCGCATAGCCAGAGGAATGTTGAACAAGAAAAGCAAAGCTGGTGGCATCACAATTCCAGATTCAAGCTCTATTACAAAGCTGTAATCATCAAGACAGTATGGTACTGGCACAAAAACAGACACATAGATCAATGGAACAGAATAGAGAGCCCAGAAATGGACCCTCAATTCTGTGGTCAACTAATCTTTGATGAAGCAGGAAAGAATGTCCCATGGAAAAAAGACAGTGTCTTCAACAAATGGTGTTGGGAAAATTGGACAGCCACATGCAGAAGAATGAAACTGGAGCATTTCCTTACACCACACACAAAAATAGACTGAAAATGGATGAAAGACTGAAATGTGAGACAGGAGTCCATCAAAATCCTAGAGGAGAACACAGGCATCAACCTCTTTGACCTCAGCCACAGCAACTGCTTCCTAGAAACATCGCCAAAGGGAAGGGAAGCAAGTGCAAAAATGAACTATTGGGATTTCATCAAGATAAAAAGCTTTTGCACAGCAAAGGAAACAGTCAACAAACCAACAAACCAAAAGACAACCGACAGAATGGGAGAAGATATTTGCAAGTGACATATCAGATAAAGGACTAGTGTCCAAAATCTATAAAGAACTTATCAAACTCAACACCCAAAGAACAAATGATCCAATCAAGAAATGGGCAGAAGACATGAACAGACATTTTTCCAAAGAAGACATCCAAATGGCCAACTGACACATGAAAAAGTGCTCAACATTGCTCGGCATCAGGGAAATCCAAATCAAAACCTCAATGAGATACCACCTCACACCAGTCAGAATGGCTAAAATTAACAAGTCAGGAAACGACAGATGTTGGCGAGAATGTAGAGAAAGGGGAACCCTCCTACACTGTTGGTGGGAATGCAAGCTGGTGCAGCCACTCTGGAAAACAGTATGGAGGTTCCTCAAAAAGTTGAAAATAGAGCTACCCTACGATCCAGCAATTGCACTAATGGGTATTTACCCCAAAGATACAAATGTAGTGATCCGAAGGGGTACATGCACCCCGATGTTTATAGCAGCAATGTCCACAACATCCAAACTATGGAAAGAGCCAAGATATCCATCAACAGATGAATGGATAAAGAAGAAGTGGTGTATATATATACAATGGAACATTATGTAGCCATCAAAAAAAAATGAAATCTTGCCATTTGCAATGACGTGGATGGAACCAGAGGTATTATGCTGAGCGAAATAAGTCAATCAGAGAAAGACATGTATCATATGATCTCACTGATATAAGAAATTCTTAATCTCAGGAAACAAACTTAGGGTTGCTGGAGTGGTGGGGGGTGGGGGGGGTGGGGGGTGGCTGGGTGATAGACATTGGGGAGGGTATGTACTATGGTGAGCATTGTGAATTGTGTAAGACTGTTGAATCACAGTCCTGTACCTCTGAAACAAATAATACATTATATGTTAAAAAAAAAAAAAAAGAAGATAGTAGGAAGGGAAAAATGAAGGGGGGCGGAAATCGGAGGGGGAGGTGAACCCTGAGAGACCGTGGACTCTGAGAAACAAACTGAGGGTTCTAGAGGGGACAGGGGTGGGGGGATGGGTTAGCCTGGTGATGGGTATTAAAGAGGGCACGTACTGAATGGAGCACTGGGTGTTATATGCAAACAATGAATCATGGAACACTACATCAAAAAAAAAAAAAAAGATGTGGTATATATATATATATACAATGGAATATTACTCAGCCATCAGAAGGGATGAATACCCACCATTTGCATCGACATGGATGGAACTGGAGGGGATTATGCTAAGTGAAATAAGTCAAGCAGAGAAAGACAATTATCATACGGTTTCACTCATATGTGGAATATAAGAAACAGTACAGAGGATCATAGGGGAAGGGAGGGAAAACTGAATGGGAAGAAATGAGAGAGGGAGACAAAGCATGAGAGACTCTGGACTCCTGGAAACAAACTGAGGGTTACAGAACATGGTGGGGGGATGTGGTATTAAGGAGGGCATGTGTTGGGATGAGCACTGGGTGTTATACACAACTAATGAATCATTGAACACTACAACAAAAACTGACGATGTACTATATGTTGGCTAACTGAACATAATGAAAAATAAAAAAATTTTTTTTTAATTTAAAAAAAACCTAAAATGTTAAGCAAAGAAGAAGAAGAAGAAGAAATATACAATAGAATATTTTTCACCCATAAAAAAGAATGAAATCTTGCCATTTTCAATGACATGGATGGAGCTAGAGTATAATGTCAAGTGAAATAAATCAGAGAAAGACAAATACCATTTGATTTCACTTATGTGGAATTTAAGAAACAAAATAAACAAAGCGGGGAAAAGAGAGAGAGAGAAATCAAGACTCTTAATTATAGAGAACAAACTGATGGTTACCAGAAGGGAGGAGGATGGGGGCATGGATTAAATAGGTGATGGGGATTAAGGAGTACACTTGTAATGAGCACCAGGTGATGTATGGAATTACTGGATCACTATATTGTACATCTAAAACTAATATAACACTGTATGTTAATAATAAACAAAGAAAATAGTTAAACATTTGAGAAATTTGAATACTGGTGGGATATTTGGTAATACAAGGAAAAATTGTTCATTTTCTAGGTAAGAACATGTTATTATGGTTATGTTTAACGGGTATTTCCTTTAAAGATAGTTTGATGTTTGTTACAGACTCTTTGAAATAACTTATGAAGTTGCCACCATGCACACAATGCTTCCTGTCACAGCTGAGCTTAGGAAACTCCCAATCTCTTAAAGGGGCTGCCAGCAAACCTGACCAAACGTTGCTCTGCAGGGAGGTATTATCTTTATTTTTCTGGTGAGGAAATAAACCTGCCTTCTGACCAAGAGAGAAAGACTATCCCTAGATTCCAAAGTTGTTGTACAAACATCCTTGAAAAATATAACCATGGTATACAAATTCCCTGGAGAATTGTCTCCCAACAATTTCTATTTATGGATTCAGTACATAATTTTAATAGTTACATTAATAACTTTGATAGTTATAAAACTATGCATATTTTCTATCTCTTGTTGTATTTGTTTTTATACATGTATTTTTGAAAGTTTGTGTATTCACATTTTTATTCTTTTTATTCATATTTTATTCCTATTATTTTATTCTTTTTTATTCCTATATTGGTCATTTATATTATCTTTTTTTAACCAGTCTTTCTAGAGGTTTATTAATTTTATTAGTCTTTTCCAAAATGTTGGCCTTTGTGACACTTCTTTATGGTTTTCTAAATAATTTCATTAATTCATGCTCTTATCTTACTTTCTTTTATTTTACTTAGGGTTTTATGTTTGTTACTGTTTTTGTTTTGTTCTTACTGTCCCTTTTCTAATTTCTTGAGATGGATGCTTAGGTTATTAAATTTCAGTCTTTATTCTTTTTTAATGTATGCATTCATGCTGTAAATTTTTATTTAAACCATAGCTTTAGCTGCATCCCACAGGATTTTTTTTCAATTTTGGTAAAAAGCACATAACATTGAATTTACCATGCTAACCATGTTTAAGTGTACAGCACAGTAGTGTTAGCTATACGCATATTGTTGTGCAACAGATTTCTAGAACTTTTTCATCTTGCAAAACTGAAAATCTATACCTATTAAACAACAACTCACCTTTTTCCCCTCTTGCCTCTGGTAAGCATATTCTTTTTTTTAAGAGTAAGTTTTCTTTTTTCCCCAGTTCTGTTGAGATATAATTGACTATAACACTGTATAAATTTAAGGTGTACAATATAATGATTTGATATATGTATATATTGCAAAATGATAACCACTTTCTACTTTCTGTTTCTATGAGTTTGACTACCTTAGATACCCCTAAAGTAGAATCATACAGTATTTGACTTTTTGTGACTGGTTTATTTTACTTAGCATCATGTCCTCAAGGTCCGTCCACGTTGTAACATGTGACAGGACTTCCTTTTTTAGGCTGCATAATATTTCAGTGTATGTATGTACCACATCTTCTTTATCCATTCATCCATTAATGGCCATTTAAATTGCTTCTACCTCTTGGCTATTGCGAATAATGCTGCAATGAACACGGGTGTGAAATTATCTCAAGATCTTGTTTTTTAATTCTTTTATATGTACACCTAGAAGTAAGATTGCTGGATCATATGGTAATTCTATTTTATTTTTTCAGCAACCTCCATATTGTTTTCCATAGCAGCTGTACCATTTTACAGTACCATAATCAGTGCACCTGGGTTCCAATCTTTCCTCATCCTTACCAGCACTTATTTTTTGGTGTGTGTGTGTGTCTGTGTGTGTGTGTGTAATAGTGGCCATCCTAACGCGTGTAAGATGATGTCTCATTGTGGGATTGGCTTGCACTTCCCTAGTGATTAGTGACATAGAGCATCTTTTCATATGCCCATATGCCCATTTGTATATCTTCTTTGGGGAAATGTCCATTCAAGTCTTATATGCATTTTTTAATCCGGTTATTTGATTTTTTGTTGTTGAGTTTATGAGTTCTTTGCATATTCTCAATATTAACTCCTCATCAGATATATGGTTTGCAAATACTTCCTCCCATGCCACAGCTTCTCTTTCAATCTGCTGATTATTTCTTTTTTTTTTTTTTAAAGATTTTATTTTTATTAATTTGACAGAGAGAGACACAGCGAGAGAGGGAACACAAGCAGGGGGCGTGGGAGAGGGAGAAGCAGACTCCCCACTGAGCAGAGCCCTATGCGGGGCTCGATCCCAGGACCCTGGGATCACGACCTGAGCCAAAGGCAGACGCTTAACGACTGAGCCACCCAGGCGCCCCTGCTGATTATTTCTTTTGCTGTGCAGTAGCTTTTCAGTTTGATGTAGTCTCATTATCTGCTTTTGCTTTTGTCACCTGGGCTTTTGGCATCATAGCCAAGAAATCATTGCCAAGACCAATGTTATAAGGCTTTTCCTCTATGGTTTCTTCCGGTTGTTTTATAGCTATAGGTCTTAGTTTAGGCATCTCACAAGTTTTCATGCATAGTTTTTTTATTGTCATTCAGTCAAAATAGTCTCTAATTTCAATTGTGATTCCTTCTCTGCCCATAAGTAATTTCAAAGTTAATTTCTTAATGAACTCAAAACAGTTGAGTAGATTCTAATTGAATCTCATCAAAAAAGTATGAGTTTTAGTAATTTCCCCTCCTCTCATTTAGCTGGAGCTAGATTTAATTTTGTACCCCTTAGTTTTGTAATAGTGCCAAAAGTGCTGCTCAGAATCTTTGCTTCTCAATTGCCTGTTAAGGAATCAGCAAATCTCCCTAGAAGAAGAATCTCTAAACAGTATTTTAATTCTTCATCGCTATTTTAGCTTTCTGATGCCTGAAAGCTGCTTTTTTTTTTTTTTTTTAAGATTTTGTTCAGACAACCTAGTTGTTCTCAGTGGATGGATTGGTCCAAATGAATTATTCTGCCATTTCCAGAAGTAGACATTTCTTAGATGAAATAGATAGATATAGATACAGATATAGATATAGATATATAGATAGAAATACCTAATATGCCGTTTAAGTTGCAGGGTTCTTCAAAGATTATTTGATTCCTCTCTCCTGCATTTTGGTAGTAAAATCTGCTATCCTCATGAATGATGTGGGTGTATATGGAGGAAGGTAGTATTAATTGACAGAAGGATGAAACTTCACATCTGCCTTGTTGTGGTACAGAGCATGAGGAAACAAGAGAGGCCCTGAGAACTCACAGAAATCCTGGGGAGTGTTTTGGACATCCTCAGAGCAGGTTTTTTTAAAATTTTTCTTTAATTGAAGTATAATTAGCATAGAGTATTATGTTAGTTTCAGGCATACAATATAATGATCCAATTCTATACATTACTCAGGGCTCATCACAGTAAGTGTTCTCAGGGCAGTCTTTCTTAAGTATTGAAGGCAACAGGGACCTCTGGATGGCAGTGGGGTTCAAATACAAAGAACCATGCACGTGTCATGCTACTCAGTTCCTCACCTGTTCTTTATCCACGTATTTTTTTTATTCTTTTGTTTAGAGTTGGTGGTGATTATAAACCATGTTACAAGCACAAGAGCAAGGCAAAGCTAGAGATAACAGAGGAAACTGAGCAGCTGCTAACTATATTAATGAAAAGGCAAGGAAGATGTTGCTAAGTCTCTTTCTGTCAGTTTTGATAGGCTAACTTATTTTAGCATGCAATGAAATCATGTTATTGTTTGGAAAACATTTTATTATTAAAATTCCTGTGGGAAAAATAACTTTGTTATTGCTACTCTTCTATATCCTAGTGCTAAGTTCCTTTTTCTCATTGAAACATCTGTATTACTCAATTTTTTATATTACTCTTTATTATAGCAGAATGGGCTACACACTACAGCAGTGCACCGTAGGGGAAGTTACGACTATCAGACTCCTTTAAAAATTGTCTGGACCTAGACAGAAGACACTGTAATAGGCTTAAATTGTTTCAACACTTCCACCAGAATAGTCAGACTGTCAGAAATAATATGTGGTTTGACCAGAGAAATAAAAAATTGGCAGCCTCATACTTGAAAAAAAGAATAAGACTTGCACAAAACTGAATAAGCCATACATAAGAACAAATTGAGAAGATGCCAATACAAACAGACTTACTCTTCCTTTCCCACACACAAAATAATCCATTAATAAATTTATCATTGTAATAAAATTGTTCTGTTAACATGATGCCTATTACTAAAGATTTAATTAAATATTTACCCACTGTGTTCCAGGAAATACGTGTTCTATGAGATGTTAATAGAATTCTCAAAAAAGTATTTTCCATCCTAATCAGTTTAGGTAGCTTTGCATAGTACATCTGCCTCCTGGAAACTCACAATGTACATTTTAAGCGCTCTGGGAATTCCTACAGTAAAGAGACATGCTTAACTCAGCATTTAACAAAGTTATTTTGGCCATTAAATCATGAAACACTTCCAACATTTTATTGATTTGTTAGGGGGATTGGGGGGGGGGGGGGGGAATGGTAATGTAATATCAGGAAATAATTCATTTCCAAACTGGAAATGGGTTAAGAAGTTAGGAGGCCCAGCATTATTTTTCCAGGAGTTTTGAGTCTGACAAAAATTCAAGCTGTACTCACTATGCCCTCCCTCATGCCATTCTATCTCCCACGACATTTTATTTGTTTGTTTGTTTTTTAGATTTTATTTTTAAGTAATCTCTATACCTAATGAGGAGCTCAAACTCACAACCCTGAGATTGAGTCACATGCTCTACTGACTGAGCCAGTCAGGTGCTCCATTAATATTCAGTAAACCAGGGCCGCCTGGGTGGCTCAGTCATTAAGCGTCTGCCTTCGGCTCAGGTCATGACCCTGGGGTGTTGGGATCGAGCCCCGCATTGGGCTCCTTGCTCAGCGGGAAGTCTGCTTCTCCCTCTCCCTCTACCTCTGCTTGTGTTCCTTCTCTTGCTGTGTCTCTCTTTGTCAAATAAATAAATAAAATTTAAAGAAAAAAATTCAGTAAACCAGATGGAGAATGGACCCCGGTATATGGATATCAGAAGTCACAGATGCTGATTCTGCCCTTAATTACTGTGAGACCTTGAGGAATTTATTGATACAATGGAGTTAATCCTGCTTTTTATTCAGTATCAAGAAATATCAGAAAATTTACATTCTAGGAAGGAGGGAAGGAAGGTCAGAGGGAGGTAGGGAGAGAAAGATTTTAGGTACAAAAATAAACAAGGAAATATCAGTAAGTGATAAGTTCTATGAGAAGAGTTAATATAGGATGATGTGATAGTATTTGGATGACTACTTTTATTGAATGGGAAAGACAAGGGAGAGACTCTCTGAAGAGGTGACATTTAAACTGAAATTTGAATTATAGGCAGGCAGATCTGTGCGATGAGATCTCAGGAGAAAGAGCAGTGAGGGGTCTTAAAGTGCAATGGGTGGGGATTGTGGGTAGAGATAAGAGATCAGCTTGGAGAAGGAGGCAGAAACCAGATCAAGTATGGCTTTGTGAACCATGCTTTTTGGGTTTTATTCAAAGTATAATGAAAAGTCACTGGAACATTCCAAACATAGAAGCAACAGGATCTACCCAATTTATATCACAGAATAGTGGTAAAATTAAATGAAATGTATCCACACTCAGACAGGAAATTTGAGGAGAATTTTTTAAAGAAACTATTTGCCAGGGTGCCTGGGTGGCTCAGTCAGTTAAGCGTCTGCCTTTGGCTCAGGTCAGGATTCCAGGGTTCTGGGATTGAGCCCCGCATCAGGCTCCTTGCTCAGTGGGGAGCCTGCTTCTCCCTCACTCTCTGCCCCTCCCCCCAGCTTGTGCTCTCTCTCAATAAATAAATAAAGTCTTTAAAAAAAAACCCAACTGTTTGCCCTAAATAGATTTTATTTTTTTTAAATATTTTATTGACTTATTTGACACAGAGAGAGAGAGAGAGAGCACAAGCGGGGGCGGGGGGGGGGGGGACAGCGGGGGGAGAAAAAAGAGGCTCCCTGCTGAGCAAGGAGCCTGATGTGGGACTTGATCCCAGAACCCTGGGATCATGACCTGAGCCAAAGGCAGATGCTTTAACGAGTGAGCCACAGATTTTCGGAAACAAACCAGAAATAGTTTAGTACCCATGGGCTACTAAAAGAGGGAACGCATTACAATCTAAACCTGAAGGGAGTAACTATCCAAACTCAGAGAAAGTATTTATGTGGAGAATGCCAACTGAAATTCAGGAAACTGATACAGACAACCTGCAGCCCTGTGAAGGAGAGGAGGCACAATGTCACTCTCCTCTGCACCCCCATTGGCTGAATCCAACCGGGAGGCAAAGAAGTCCACTGATGAAGATCTGCACAGAGAATAATAGGAAGAGTGGAGAAAGGAGCCAGAGGAGCAGCAGAAAGGATCCAGCACACTTCACTCTTTTGCCTCTCAGCATCCACTCTCATTCTTTGCCTAGGTGAAAAATTTCTGTTCCCAATCAGCGACCATATCATCACAGTCAGTTTGGTCATATCACCACTTGCAACCTAAACTGTTAACCACCAGCAATATTCTTCATAAAAGAAGCGGGAGGAGACATGGGGAAGAGAAGCAATTGTCATAAGACAAAGTAGCTACAATCTCTGCTTCTGTAGGGGGTTAGTAGGCCTAAGTTGTCACCACAGTGACTTCCTTCCAATTCTTATTCCATATTTTCCTTGTTCTCCCAAAGCACATTAGTTGGATAGCTTCTCAACCTGGTTGCCTGAGTCAAATCTGTAGTCTTGTAGGAGCTGAGTCCTTTGATGGCCCCACCTTTATTGTGTAGCCAGGGTTTTCCATTGGAATAATAGAGTCCTAAGTAGCTAAGAGCCCCACTTGTGTTCTGTACAGCAGTAACTCAATTTCCCGTGAGTAATCAAGATCATCATCACAACCAGTACAATAACCTCTTCTCTGTCTATTGCTCCATTACCCTAAAACTGCCAGTGGGCAGTTTCTGTTTCTAATGCAATGGAACTCTTATTGAATTCCCTAGTGGATGGATTCCACACTCCGGTACTATAAATTCACTGAGACCAAGTTTGCATGGATAAAAAAAAAAAGTCCCCCAAATACATATTTGGTATAATAGTTGGGAAGTCCATTCTCAATTCCAGCCCTTGGCTCCTGCATAAGTGGTTTCCAGTACTAGGGAAGATGGCTTATATTGGCACTACATCCTGTAGGTAACACTCTGTCCTCATAGGTTTTATCTCCTGATGGTGCCAAAAGTAAGCCTTCAGATGCCATTCAACAGTTCCAGGAGACTGACCTGAATATCATGAATGGTGTCATATCAAGAGCTCAGCAATGGTCTCTGCTATAGGCAGAGTGATAGCAGAGTACAGCATCCACAGTCATAGTGTAGATGAATTAGCCTTGATGAGAGTGTGCCATGTTGGTGAGTCCATGCATAGCCACCATGCCCGCTTTATATACCTCCATTGACCAATTATATGAATGGCAAGGAGAAGAGGCTGACAGACATCCTTAGGAGGAATAATCTTATCCATTTAATTATTGAAAGCATTTCTTCACCATTGGGATACCCTCTAATGGGCATCTACATGGAACACACGTATCTTTCTACCCTGTGTCCATCCTGGTTGGCCCATCCACATACCTCTCCCCCAGACCTTGCCATCACTCTTCCTATTTTTCCATTCCAAAGCCTTAACTGCTGGCCTATGCAGTTTATGTAAATTAATTCTTCAGACTATCTCTCCTTCTACCTTAAATGGATAGCCAGATGACTGCCCAAAGTTCTGCCCACTGAGAAAATTTTCTCTCATCGTCTTTCAGTGCTACCCCTAAGTGAGGCTGTAATCCATTATAGCTATCCATTTCTATGTAATGCCCACATGCTCTCTGTTCATAAACCAGGCCCATTCCTTTTCCTCTTCTGTCATCTGGTCATGGAGAACTCCCCCATGAGACTGTAGGCATAGTCTGCAGAAAACGCAGGAAAGCAGTAAGGGCAGCTGCAATGGGAGTCTACGCATGGACTCAGCCACTTGTTCATGTGATTTATTTTGCCTTCTGACTCTCCTAGACCCTGTCTCATATATACCATTTTCATTTATACTGGAATAGTGTGCACATGTCTACAATTTATGGTGCAAGCAATTATACATCACCCAGTTCATAATGAGCAGTTTGGGTCACATCTTCACTTACATTCAAAGGTTGGATGTGCAGTTTTTGCCAGGCCAAATAGCAAGCTAAAGGTGTTTTTCAAGTGGAGAATAGCTGTCAGAAGGTTTCCAAACACCTAAGGGCCTACACTGTGAGCTTGTCAGAAGCTCTGTACAATATCTCTGAAACAAGTGCTTAACACCAGTGGATCTAATAGGTCATTAGTGTGAACAGTGTAGACTTGCCAGAGAGCCTTTAGCCTTTGTTGCTTTTTTTGCTCCAAGCTCCAAAACTGGCAGCCTTATAGGTCTTCCAACAAATGGTAGCACCAGTATCCCTATCTGTTATATATGCAGCCTCCCAGATCCAAGGAGACTCACAAAATGTTGTGCTCATTCTTTGTGGTGGGCATGCAAGATGCAGAAACTTATTTCTCAGTTTAGAAGGGATAGTCCCAATATACCTAAGATGCCTGGATACCTAGAAAACTTCACCTAGTTACAGATCCTTGAAATCTCTTACCCTCTGGCACATGTATGTCTTAGGAAGCCAGGTAGGTACTTGATAGTTCCTGCTTACTAGGTCCATTAGTATAATTTCATTAAATTAATGCAGTAGAATAATGTGCTGTAGAGTATCCTTACCTCACACAGTGAAGGTGCTGATGGCCAAGCTTGGCACAAAGGAGCCAGTGAAGTTACCCTCCTGAAAACACTCATAAGAGCTTGCATAGTTAGCATTTCTGTAGTGACTAGGGTGGACCTGAGCCAGAAGCCAGTTCTTGCACAATCCTAAGAGAAAAGAAAGAAAAGTCCATGAAAAATTATTGGATTTGGATGTCCCATTATTCAGGCAGCTGGGACAAATTACATTTATTTAGTAAGATTCTTAAAGGTGCTTTTGTTCTGATGTGTATATTTATAAAGCCCACTGAAGCCTGGATGTAAAAGTACATGGAAAGCAGCAGCCTAACCATATTCTAACAATGACGCAAGCCTGTTGAGGCTAATGCAGAAATGAGCTTCTAACAAGGGATTATACTTCATTTCCCTCTGTGTAAGTCTGTCACTCTTGCTTTCATGCTGCTTCCTCACAAGTGTTTTTATAACAGTCTTAACAGTCATGTCAACATATCAAGTTTTAAATATTGTTAAGAAGGCACCACTATTGGAAGACTATTCAAAGGAGAAGTTGCTGCCCTGCTTTCTTACATCCTTCTGATAGAAAGTCAACAAAATTTTACTTTAACAAAAACTAAAACTAAAATTTTTCTTTCATGTAATGTTTTCACAAGGTGTAATTTTTAAAATCACCCCTGCTATGAGAATAGTGCTGCTCACTCCATCAACTCTTAATTAAATGCAGACTTCTCAACACACTTACAGGAGTAATTTGCCTAAGGTCTGTGGCTTTCTCCATTATTCTAGCATGACACAAAGAAGGCATTCTCTGCTTGCCTTTCCCAGTTGTATAATGGCTAAAAAAACTATGAAGAAAATTTTCTTCAGCTTGAAGTTGAAGCTACGTTTCACTGGATTTTTAAAACAAACTTTAAAAACCCTGGCATTACATATTTTTTACAAAGTCAATGGTTTTTCTCTAATTAGCAAAACCAATGCCACCTTATTTTTTTTTAGTCTAATTGACACACAATGTTACATTAGTTTCAGGTGTACAACTTAATGATTTGACAAGTTTATACATTATGCTATGTTCACAAGTATAGCTACCATGTATCCCATTACATCCCTATTATAATATCACTGACTGTACTCCTTGTTCTCTGCTTTTCAGTCCCATGACTTACTCATTCCATAACTGGAAGCCTGTATCTCCCTCTCCCCTTCACCCATTTTTCCCACCCACAACACCCCCCCCCCCCCCCCCCCCCCCTTCTGACAACCATGTGTTTGTTCTCTGGATTTATAGGTTTGATTCTGATTTTTGTTTATTCATTTTTTTTTAGATTACACATATAAGTGGAATCATATGGTATTTGTCTTTCTCGGTCTGACTTATTTCACTCAGCTTAACACCCTCTAAGTGCTTGCTAAGTGTCTCAAATGGGACAACCTCATCCTTTTTACGGCTGTGCAATATTCCGTTATATATGTGTACTATATTTCCCTTAACCATTCATCCACTGATGGACACTTAGGTTGCTTGCATGTCTTGGCTACTGTAAGGAAAGCTGCAGTAAACATAGGGATGCATTTATCTTTTCAAGTCAGTGTTTTATTTTGCCTTGGTGAATACCCAACAGTGGAATTATTGGATCATACGGCATTTCTATTTTTAATGTTTTGAGTAAACTTCATACTGTTTTCCACAGTGGCTGTACCAATTTGTATTCTCATCAACAGTGCACAAGGGTTCCTTTTGCTCCACATCCTTGCTAACACTTGTTTTTGTCTTCTTGATTTTAGCCATTCTAACAGGTGTGAGTTGATAGCTCATTGTGGTTTTTTAATTTGCATTTTCATAATGATCAGTGATGTTGAGCATCTTTTCATGTGTCTCTTGGCCATCTGTATGTCTTCTTTGGGAAAATGTCTATTCAGAGCCTTTGATCTGAATATTTTTTAAACAGATTGGTCTTTTTTGGTGTTGTGTTGTATGAGTTCTTTATATATTTTGGATATTAACCCCTTTTTGGATATATCATTTGCAAGTATCTCCCATTCAGTAGGTTGTCTTTTTGTTTTGTTAATGGTTTCCTTTGCTATACAAAAGCTTTTTATTTTGATGTAGTCTCAATAGTTTATTTTTGCTTTTGTTTCCCTTGCCTCAGGAGACATACCTAGAAAAATGTTGCTATCGCTGATGTCAGAGAAATCACTGCCTGTGTTCTCTTCTAGGATTTTTATGGTTTCAGGTCTCACATTTAGGTCTTTAATTCATTTTGAGTTGTTTCTGTGTACGGTGTTAGAAAGTAGTCCAGTTTCATTCTTTTACATGTAGCTGTTCAGTGTTCCTAGCACCATTTATTGAAAAGACTACCTTTACCCCATTGTATATTCTTTTTTTAATTTAAGATTTTATTTATTTATTTGTCAGAGAGAGAGAGAGAGAGAGCACAAGCAGGGGGAGTGGCAGGCAGAGGGAGAAGCAGGCTCCCCGCTGAGCAAGAAGCATGATACAGGACTCGATCCCAGGACCCTGGGATCATGACCTGAGCCAAAGGCAGGCACTTAACTGACTGAGCCACCCAGGCATCCCCCCATTGTATATTCTTGCCTCCTTTGCCATAGACTAATTGACCATATAAATGTGGGGTCTCGGGGTGCCTGGGTGACTCAGTTGTTAAGCGTCTGCCTTTGACTCAAGCCCTGATCCCAGCGTTCTGGGATCGAGCCCCGCATCGGGCTCCCTGCTCAGTGGGAAGCCTGCTTCTCCCTCTCCCACTCCCCCTGCTTGTGTTCCCCTCTCTCGCTGTGTCTCTCTCTGTCAAATAAATAAAATCTTTAATAAATAAATAAATAAATAAATAAATAAATAAATAAATAAATGTGAGGTCTCTATCCTGTTCCATTGACCTCTGTGCCTACTTTTGTGCCAGTACCATGCAGTTTTGATTACTACAACTTCGTAATATATCTTGAAATCTGGAATTGTGATACCTTCAGCTTTGATCGTTCTCAGGATTGCTTTGGCCACTTGGGGTCTTTTGTGGTTCCATACAAATTTTCATATAACTTGTTCTAGTTTTGCAAAAAATGTTGTAGGTATTTTGATAGGGATTGCATTGAATCTGTAGATTTCTTTGGATAATCAGACATTCTGACACTATTAATTGGCACGAGCCAAGCTACTCATGCTGTTTGACAAAGTCCAAGTATGGGGGACGATCCTGAAAACACGAGACTCCACAGCTGGCTCCTGCTATTCTTTTTCATTTTATTTATGGCAATCTTTATAATTGTGGGAATATTTCTGGGGTTTCATGATAAAGTGACTACTCATCTTAGTTACGCCTATCTAAGCAATCATAATGAAGCTAATTCCACAAAGAATTAGTTTCTATAGAACAAAATAACAAGACAGTCACGCTCTGTCTAGCACCTTTCTCTTTGCGTACTGTTTTTTAGTTTTAGCGAAAGCCAATAAGCAGAAATCAATAAAGGTCATGTTAATCATTACAAAGGAAAAGTGAAAGAAGGCTATGGCTGTAATCCAGAAAATGATCTAAGATTTGGAAAAACAAAAATATCCTAACATACAAATAAAGTTCCTCCGAGGCTGTCAGGAGGAGATGCTTGCAACCTGATCCTGTGTCTGTGTCTCCTCATTCGCCGATGCCGTCCTTTCCTACGAGAGGCCCACCCCGGCTGGAGCTGGACTCCAGCAATTAATTATTCCAATCCATGAGCATGAAATATCTTTCCATTTGTTTGTGTCATCTTCAACTTCTTTCATCAGTGCTTTATAGTTTTCAAAGCATAGTTCCTTCACCTCTTTGGTTAAGTTTATTCTTAGGGATTTTATTCTTTTTGATGCAATTGTAAATGGTTAGTTTTTTAAATTTCTCATTTTGCAACTTCATCGTTAGTGTATAGAAATGCTACTGATTTCTGGGTATTAATTTTGTATCCTGCCACTTTACTGAATTTGTTTATTATTTCTAATAGCTTTTTGGTGGAATCTTTAGGATTTTTCCATGTATAGTATATTGTCATCTGTGATTGGTGACAGTTTAACTTCTTTACCAATTTGGATGCCTCTTATTTCTTTTTCTTGTCTGATTGCTGTGGCTAGGACTTCTAGTACTATGTTGAATAAAAGTGGTGAGACTGGACATCTTTGTCTTGTTTCTGACCCTAGAGGGAAAGTTCTCAGTTTTTCACCATTGAGGTTGATGTTAGCTGTGGGTTTTTCATATGTGGCCTTTATTATGTTGAGGTACATTCCCTCTAACCCCATTTTGTTGAGAGTTTTTATCATGAATATTGAATCTTATCAAATGCTTTTTCTGCATCTATTGAGATGATCATACAATTTTTATCATTTGTTTTGTTGATGTGATATATGACCTTGATTGATTTGTGAATATTGAACCATCCTTGCATCCCAGGAATAAATCCCACCTGATTATGGTGAATGATCTTTTTAATGTATTGTTGTATGAAGTTTGCTAATATTTCATTGAGAATTTTTGTATCTATGTTCATCAGGGATACTGGCCTGTAGTTTTCTTTTTTTCATGGTGTCTTTGCCTGGTTTTGGTATCAGGGTAATGCTGGCCTTGTAGAATGTGCTTAGAGGCTTTCCTTCCTCTTCAAGCTTTTTGAATAGTTTGAGGAAAATAGGTATTAACTCTTTTTTTTTTTTTTGAAAGAGAGAGAGAGAGAGCAGGGAGGAAGGGGCAGGGAAAGAGGGAGAGAAAAAGAATCTTAAGCAGGCTCCATGTCCAGCATGGAGCCTGATATGGGGCTCAATCTCATGACCTAAGATCATGACCTGAGCCAGAAACAAGAGTCAGATGCTTAACTAACTGAGCCACCCAGGCACCACACCTCTTCTTTAAATGACTGGTAGAACACACTTGTGAATCTATCTGATCCTGGACTTTTATTTTTTGGTAGTTTTTTTTATTACCAGTTCAATTTGGTTACTTATAATCAGTCTATTCATATTTTCTATTTCTTCCTGGTTCAGTTTTGGAAGATTACATGTTTTAGGAATTTGTCCATTTAGTCTAGGTTGTCCAGTTTGTTGGCATATAATTTTTCGTTGTATTCTCTTATAATCCTTGTATTTTTGTGGTATCAGTTGTTACTTCTCTCTCATTTCTGATTTTATTTGCCTCTTTTTTTTTTCTTGATGAATCTGGCTAAAGATTTGTCAATTTTGTTTAACTTCAAAGAACCAGCTCTTGGTTTCATTGATTTTTTTCTTTATTCCCTTCCTCCTCCTCCTCCTCTCCTCTCCTCTTCCTCCTTCTTCTTCTTTTCTTCTTCTTTTTCTTTTCTTCTTCTTTTCTTCTTCTTCCTCCTCCTCCTCCTCCTCCTTCTTCTTCTTCTTCTTCTACCTGTGTCATCTATTTCTGCTCTGTCTTTATTACTTCCTTTCTTCTACTCACCTTGTGCTCTGTTCTTCTTTTTCTAGTTCCTTCAAGCATAAAGTTAGATTGTTTATTGAATTTTTTTGTTTTTGAGATAGGCCTGTATTGTGTATACTTCCCTCTTAGGACTGCTTTCACTGTGTCCCAGAGATTTTGGACTATTGTGTTTTCATTTTCATTTGTCTCCATGTATTTTTTGATTTCTTCTTTGATTGCTTAATTAACCCATTGGCTGTTTAGTATCATGTTGTTTAGTCTCCACATGTTTGTGGAGTTTTTTTTCCAGTTTTTTTCTTGTGATTTATTTCTAGTTTCGTACCATTGTGGTTGGAAAGATGTATGGTATGATTTCAATCCTCTTAAATTTATTGAGGCTTGTTTTATGGCCTAATATGTGATCTGTTCTGGAGAATGTTCCATGTGCACTTGAAAAGAATGTGTATTCTGTTGTTTTTGGATGGAATGTTCTGTATATATCTGTTAATGTTCACCTGGTCCAATGTGTCATTCAAAGACATTATTTCCTTTTTGATTTTCTGTCTGGATGATCTGTCCATTGATGTAATTGGCGTGTCAAAGTCCCCTATTATTGTATTGCCATCAAGTTCTCTCTTTATGTCCGTTAATATTTGCTTTATGCAATTAAGTGCTACAGTGTTGGGTGAGTAAATATTTAAAATTGTTATATCCTCTTGTTGGACTGATTCCTTCATCATTACGTAATACCCTCCTTTGTCTCTTGTTGCAATCTTTGTCTTAAAGTCTATTTTGTCTGATGTAAGTACTGCTCTCCTAGCTTCTTCTTTTTCATTTCCATTCACTTACCATCCTTTCACTTTCATTCCATATCTGTCTTTAAGTCTGAGGTGAGTCTTTTTTTTTTAATATCTTATTTATTTATTTGACAGAGAGAGAGCACACAAGTGGAGGGTGGGGATGGGAGAGGGAGAAGCAGGCTTCCCACAGAGCAGGGAGCCCAATGTGGGGCTTGATCCCAGGACCCTGGAATCATAACCTGAGCTGAAGGCAGACACTTAACCAACTGAGCCACCCAGGAGCCCTGAGGTGAGTCTTTTATAGGCAGCATATAGATGGGTCTTTTTTATCTATTCTGCCACTCTTCTTTTGATTGAACCATTTAGGCCACTTACATTTAATGCAATAATTGATAGCTATGTATTTATTGCCATTTTTAAAATTTGTTTTCTGGTTATTTTTGTAGTTCTTTGCTCCTTCTTGCTCTCTTTCTTTGTGATTGATGAGTATCTTTAGTATTTTGTTTGGCTTTATTTCTCTTTATTTTTTGTGGACCTATCATAGATTTTGAGTTTGTGGTTACCATGAGGTTCATATATAACATCCTACGTAAATAGCAGTCCATATTAATTTCATGGTCATTGAAGTTCAAACTCATTCTAAAAAAAAGAAAAGAAAAAAATCTTTTTTTCATCTTTTCCCTCACCTCTTCCCCTTTTGCTCCCTTCTCCACATTGTATGTATATGTTGTCATATTTTACATCTTTTTATTCATATTTTTCTTACATCTAATTATGGCCATATCTTTCTACTTAAAGATTTCCTTTTTAACATTTCTTGTAAGGCTGATTTAGTGATGATAGACTCCTTTATCTTTTGTTTATCTGGGAAACTCTTTATCTCTCCATCAAATCTGAATGATAACCTTGAAATGGCACCTTATTTAACTCAATAAAACTTAACACTGGAAATCCATTTGCCTGTCCACACTCTTGTCTTAAGAGTTGAAATGATACAAATCCCCAGAGAATTTTTCTTGTTCTAGGCCAGGGAACACTTAGCACAAGCATATTAAAAAATGCAAAACTGTCCAAAAAACAATTCTATAAAAGTATTTTTTTACTCATACTGCAAGATATTCATGGGAATCCAAGCACATTTAAGCCATGGCCACAAACTATTCAAGAGCCTTGCCTTCCACAAACATCTGAAAACCTGGCATCAATGTCATTACATGGCACATGCTGGGCGGTTCAGAGGTTTAAAGGAAAAAGGAGAGACTGGAAATGCCAAAATAACCTCCGTAAACACAGTTTCTTTAATTTACTCCCATTTGTTTTCACTTTTCCATTTGTGGCCTAATAATGATGTAATAGAATCTGGATACATCATTCATCAAAATGACAGGTGAAGGTTTTTCCAAGGTTTGTGATTTTCAAAACTTGAGAAAAAAATTAAACTCTTAGAATATTATACTCTGGTGACTTCTGTAAATGTTCAAAACGCCTAGAAATAGTGTTTTCTAGGATGTTTTCCAAAAACGCAAGATACCTCTAAGAGGAGTTCGTCTTTTAATACATTTACAGATTTTACAAGCACTCAATAAATAGTCTAGGCTTGTCATCCGGGGCACCAGTGCATTAGAGCTGCACGTAAGCAGGCCTATGCATTATTTCTCCCAGGATCCAAAGTCAGTGTTTAAAACATTGTTTCCTTTCTTTCAGCCAAAATTTGAAGGATTTTATAGCCCCTAAATGTTATAAAAGAAAAATTACCACTAAAAATAGCACAATGGAAATCTTTGGTAGAGGAGCTTTTGAACTACTACCAACAAGGGTACTGAGTGAACAGGTAAAATATGACCCGTTAGGGCTCTTCTGTGATTTTTTTTTAATTAAAAATCATCCTAAATCAACTTAAACTAGTGAAATGTATTAGAATCGACATCTGATGCCTCATCACCCCTGGCTTGTTAGCCAAAAAATGAGATCCTCAAAGTTTACTTTGGTGCTAACCATATAAAATGTACCTTTGGTAGATGGATACAGGCTACTTCCTTCTTTTAAATACTTATCTTCTCTGTAGTACTCTTGTTAGTAAATAGAGTATGTTGCAGGTTTTTAAACAGTGTCTTTGCAAAGGAAAAAGATTTTAGTGATGATGGTAGTAGTTGATTAGTGTTTTAGGGAGTTTTCTGTTTTCTCTCCATGAATAATAATATTGATTCAAGTTGATGTAAGACCCACAAATAACCCCAAGTTAGCAAATATTTTATGATTTAAATGAAATCATACAAATTTTATTTTTTCTGAATGGGTGATGTAATCCTCTGAAATTAAGAGAGAAAAAAAAAAAAGCAGACACAAAATTTCAGTTTCTTAATGTCAGCACAACCATATCTGACAACAGCCTGCAATCCCTGATCACACAAAAGGTTTGTACAAGCCAGCTGTTACTGCCTTAAGGAATGCTAACTTACTCACTTTCATTCTCTATCTCTAGCCACATCACTTTCACTAAGTTTCTCATTCCTGTTGTTAAATAAGTAAGAAATGTAATCGAACTCAACAGTATGTCTGTCTGGTGGGGGAAGGGAGGGTGAGTGGAGGGTGTGCTTCTTCCTACCAGTCTGTAGCCAACCTGAACAGTGTCAGTTGGTTGATTGGTTGGATTGTTTGGTTTACTATAAAAGACTTACTAAAAGGATAATAAAATATTTTTCCAAAGTTAAATAATATTATGGATTGGGGAAGCCTGGTGTGTGTAGGTAATCTACTTCAACTAGAACAGCGTTCCTTTGAGAAAGAGCTCTGTTACTTTCTCAGAATCATGTCTGTGTGGTTCTAAGAACAGCACATATGACCATCGTACTTTCAATATTGGCAAAGAAAGTCTAAATTAAATCAAAACATGTCCACTTACTGTGTTCTTCCCATCTATATAACCATTTGAATCAAGCCAATATCAAAAGGAAGTACAAAAACCAGTACTTGAGCTACTTCATGGAACAGGTGGAATGAGAAGATCTGGGAAAATAGTTCAGATTAAAAGCTTACCTTCTTTCTCTTCCCAAACTCAATAACATGGCCATAGAACAATACCAAAGCTTGTAAATTCAGAGAGAGAAAATAGAAAAGGAAACAACAGTGGACCAAACATATCAGTATATTGGAAGATGGGAAGTAGAAGGAGTGATAGTAACTGAGATGGTTGATAGAGGAAGTAGCAACCCCAGGGCACAGAGTTGGAAATGTGATACTCCTGCAGAAGATTAGAAGGGCCCAGGATTTGAAGCATTAGGTACTTTTGACGGTGGGATCAAGGTATGAGGCTGAACCCAACAGACTAGTTGAAAACCTATATTGAAGAAACCAGGTAATTTCTTCCACTTTGTTGATCAGGGCAACTAACTCTTATTTTCCTCACCACCTATGCGGCCACTGCATGGACCACAGATATAGTCCCTGAAGGCACTCAATCAGAAAAGCTCCAGATTTGGAAACATTGGCTGGAATGAGCATGGAGAACCTTGAGGCTGAAAATGAGATTAAGTGAAGTCTGTATAGTGAGCTATGGGACTTCATTGCCTTCTCCCCTTACCATCATGTAGGAGACTGAGGACTCCTCTCTGGAAAAATTAACTGGCCATAAAGAGAAGAGCTGGAGACATAGACCCTGAGGAGTGTCCCAAAGGAAAAAGGAAGCTCAACCCTGGGCCAATTTACAGTGATAACATCCATTAGAAAACAAGACCCACCCAAAGACTGAGAATGTTCAATCAGAGGCAGGGGAGGTGTTGGTTAAGAGCTCAGACTCTGGAGACAACTATCTAGATTCAAATCCAGGCATTACCCATGCCTCTCTTTGGCCTTGGGCTAATACTTCATGATTATTCATGCATGAAATAGGGATAGTAATGGTTTCTTCTTTGTGGCTATTATTGGAATCTGTATTAGTTTGCTAGGGCTGTCATAACACAGTACCAAACATTGAATGGCTTAAACATCAGAAATGTATTGTCTCTCAGTTCTGGAGGGTAGAAGTCCAAAATCAAGCAGTCAGCAGGATTTATTCCCTCTGAGGCCTCTCTCCTTGGCCTGAGAGTATGGAAGTATGTATTTGTGTTTTATCTCTTCACTCATGTAAACTGATGGCTGCCTTCACTCTGTGTCTTCACATGTCTTCCTTCTGTGTGTGTCCATGTTCTAATCTACTCTTCTTATACCAGTCATATTGGATTAGGGCCCACCCATATCCCCTCATCTTAACTTAATTGCCCTTTTAAAAATCCTAGCTCCAAATATATTCACATTCTGAGGTACTGGGAAATAGAACTTCAACATATAAATTTCGAGGGGACACAATTCAGCCCATAACAAGATTAAATGTGTAATTATGCAAAGGGCTTAGGACAATGTTCGATACATAGTAAGTGCTAATATCCTTTTGATGCCTCGCTCCTAAATAGGAAATTGATAGCCAAAAATCACCTCGCAGTCTCAGTAAGGCCTCCAACTTGAAAGACTAAGACCAAAAAATATTTTTTAAAAGAGAGAATTTGGAATAAACTGAGACAGCTCATAGAAGAAAAGGTCAAAGAAACTATAATTAACATTGTTAGAGCAATTAGTGAAGGTATTGGGATTAATAAGAAAAGACTAGTATAAAGTAATGGACAATCTGAAGAAAAGATAAGAAAATCAGAGAATCAAACCAAGAGATGAAGATGTTCATGCAGGAAGTTTTTGGAAAAATTCTCATGGCTCAGCATCTGTGAGGGGAGGGAAGGAAGCAGGATTGAGAAGTTGAACTATAGTGAAGTGACAATGAAGACCCAGCTGATTCTGATGTGGAAAAGAATGACAAAGGAAAAAAAAATTAAACCTCCTTATAACTTACAGCCCACTGACAAGTACTTAAGACAGGGTAACTTTCCTCCAGGAACCCAACTGCCTCAATCTTAATACTTTGCTAAAGGCAAAAGGCAACCTTAGCTTGACATTAGCCTGACCTCCATCTTCTTTAACATATGAAAATCCCTTTGGAAACTTCATTTATGTCTACCTCCCAAGATATATGTTAGCAATCATCCTCCAAGCATATGGCCCACTGATATACATCCGAAGGGTCTCATGACTAGGGTTTTATTAGACAGTAGTAAATGACCTTATCCTAACAGCAGCTAACCCCTCAAGGTCCTGGAAATCTTGCTTCCAAATTCCTTAGAGACTTATGCTATCCCTAACCCTCTCCCAACTTGAAAGTATATAATCAGTCACTCCTCACAACCCCAGTTGCAGCTCTTTCTGCCCACGGGTCCTGTCCCTGTGTTTTAATAAAACCACCTTTTTGCACCAAAGATGTCTCAAGAATTCTTTCTTGACCATGTGTTCCCAGACCCCGACATTTCACTTTAATCCTACTGGGAACTCGGGCTGGGACGCCCCCTCAGAACTGTCCTGAATTGGACTAATAGAGTTGGGCCTTTAAAATATCACATAGATCCAGTTATTGGCTGTGGGCTGCCCCCAGGAAGGGGAAATGACATTGGGTGTGGCAGCTCTCCCCAGTCACAGCCAGTGCTCAGAGAAGGGCCCAGCTGAGAGCGACCAACAGCCAACACTTCCAGCAGCAGGACTGAGCACTTCACTTCCAAAGGGGGCATGAGGAGGGGTGGGAGGGGGATTCTGGGCAGCACAGTGCTGCGTTCACTACAGATTTCTAGCCTTTCTTTTATTTCTTCACTTATGTAAAACATAATTTATCATCTCTGTAGTTTTATTATCATGCACTTTGTTATCCCATCGTTTTATTTTCTCAGGTTTGGAGGGTTAATTCTCTTAACTATTGAATATTTTCATTCTATGTGTATCATTTCCCCACACAATTTGTAAATTTTTCTTATAAGCTAATCTTCAACAGTTCACCTCAGAAAGTACTGAAGAGGTGTTTTGCAGTATCTATTGTTTACCACTATGTGTTTGAGTTCCTTTTCGGTTTCTAGTTATCACAGATTTTCCTTTATTGATCTCAAGTCTAGCTCTGTTTTATTGTTCACTTTTGTTGGTTAGGTTTTATCCAACATTTCTGTGTCTGTAGTGAGAGAAGACTCTTCTCGTCAGCTTAGTCCCCAGTATTACCTGAAGTTCTCCCAGAGAAGGGCTTAATAGCAAAACAAATAAAATAATTTTCAGATTGTTAAAAACTTTTCAGTCATGTTAGACGTTGCTTTGGATTTGTTTCAAGAATCTAAAATCAAAGAAAAATATATAATACAATTCTAAAGGAATAAGAATTTAGTTAATACAAAGTTTTGAAAATTGCTAGATGCTATTAGATCATGTAATACCATTGCACATGGCTCCTTTGACATTTATCTTAATGACACTTACTGGTGTTGCATCATCTATGAATTCAGTTTTTGTAGCTTAAGGCATTTTGCATTTGAAAAAGCTTTGCAGTTTCTCTTTTGATGATGTTTTTGATCAACCTAATATCGCCAAAACTTTTTTTGTCAAAAGAAACACTTGCATTTCACATCATAACAAATTCATGAAATATGTTGAAATGGGCACAGTCTTATTATTCTTATGAAACAAAAATTCCCGTTTAAAACTTCAAACCTGATTTGTCGGGGCACCTGGGTGGTTCAGTTGGTTAAACATCTGCCTTCAGCTTGGGTCATGATCCCAGGGTCCTGGGATCGAGTCCCACATCGGGCTTCCTGCTCAGCGGGGAGCCTGCTTCTCCCTCTGTGTGCCACTCCCCCTGCTTGTGCTCTCTCTCCCTCGCTCTCTCTGTCAAATAAATAAATAAATCTTTTTTTTAAAAAGTGTTCTTTTACCATATCAATTTTATTGTAGTCCAGGACTAAATTGTACATTCATTAAAAATTTTAAAGAAATTATATTTTGTTAGTGCATGCATGACATACCAAATTGCTCATAAGGACTTTATTTTTATTAGAAACCTATGTGCCATCCCTATTTGAACTCCAGCAGGACTGGCCATATAATTTGCAGAGTTTGGTACAGAATAATTATGTGGGGTCCCCTGTTGAAAGAGTATAAGAATTTCAATGTAACAACAGTAGAACATTAAACCAAATGTGGTAGTGCCCTTCCAAGCATAGGACCTTGCTTGACTGCTCAGTTCCTAAGCCCCTGACTCCTGGTCTCCTCTCCCAGGCTAAACCAAGCACATGAGAAGTCTGCAAACTAGCTCTTATTAAACACCAGGCAATGTTCATCAGGTAGCAGATTATGATGCCATTACAGGAAGCAACCATTTCAGAAGATCGTCCAATAACAAAGACAGACACAAACAGAGAGAGTCAGAGGACAGAGAAAGGGAGCAAGAATGCAAGAGATAGTCCTCCTTCTGTAACCACACAGTGAACTTCCCATAACCATGCATTGTATACCTGTTTTTTAAGTTAGGAGGAGGTTATGATTCTAGAGAGGCGTGGTGTATAATAATGAGGATAAGAGCTATCTCACCTATTTGGCCTTGATATTGGTAGGAATGCTTTCCACCATTCATGCAACTTTAACCTGGTTAACTTCTGCTTCCCCTTTCAGGTCCCTTGTCTGATGTCACCAAGCTAGTTTAGGTGCCCTTCCTGTGTGCTTTGATAGCAATGGTGTGCTAGTAAATGTTTATAGCTGGCTCTCTGAGGGGAAAAATTTGACTTGCAGTAATTTCATTGGTATAAATACACAATAGTTAATTTCAAACTACTAATGTGACATCGCTGAATTCAGAGTTGGGGAAAGATGCACAGTAACACAATATTGTATGACAGTTCCACCAAACAGATACAATAAGTGTAAATAACTTCAAGAGCCAGATAATTAGGAGGGCGCCTGGGTGGCTCACTTGGTTAAGCGACTGCCTTCGGCTCAGGTCATGATCCTGGAGTCCCGGGATCGAGTCCCACATCGGGCTCCCTGCTCAGCAGGGGGTCTGCTTCTCCCTCTGCCCTCTTCCCTCTCGTGCTCTCTGTCTCTCATTCTCTCTCTCAATAAATAAATAAAATCTTAAAAAAAAAAAAAGAGCCAGATAATTAGGAAATTAATGAATTTTGAGCATTTATTACCTTTACTTTTAATATAATTCATATAGTTGCAAGTTTACATGTTTTAATTTTTAATAATCGCTGTATTTAATAATAGCTTGCAAAGTCCCTAGAAATTTAATCAGATCTCCCAAACAGATAAGAACTAGCGACAATATACCACTGTCCACAGCATCCTGAATTTATCTTATAATAGCACCTACCATTGTTGATTTTAATTGCTTATTTAATTGTCTGTCTTCCCTCATAGATTTTTACCTGATAAAGACAGACTCCTAACTTGCTGGTGAGCTATCATGGTGCCTGCCACATAATGCTCCAGAAATATGTGTTGTATAAACAAACAAAATGGAGAAATGAATGCCACATGTACCACGCTGAGCCACTTTCAGTACCAGCTGCCACTAGCCTACCCTGTGACTTGGATCCCATTTCAAAGAATCAGTTAAGTGTCATCCAACAGATTTTCAATGAGTTAAGAAATCTACTATAGCATGATAGAATATAAGTAAACATATTACAGTTTGAATGAATACAGAGTCACCCATTCATGTGGCAAAGATTTCTAAGTACTACCATCTTCCAGGCACTATTGATAAAATAATGAATCAAAGAGGAAATGCCCTACTCTCATAGACCTTATTTCAGGTGAGGGAGACAGACAAAAAACAAATTAATTAATTAATGTATAACAAAATCTCAAGAGAGGGTAAGTTCTATGAAAAAGAAAAAGGGGGAAGAGGATAAAGAATGAGAAGTGCTAGCGTGATCAGCAAAGCTCTCATGAGGAAGTAACATCTGTTCAAGGTACTTGAGTGAAGTGAAGGAGCTAGCCATATGAATATCTGAGGGAAATATTCCAGGCAAACAAACTACAGATGCAAAGGTGCTGTGCAAAATTAGGCAGAGCATGTTGGAGACATGGCACAGAGATAAGTATGCTTGGAGGGGAATGAGCTAGAGGAGAGTACAGACGAGAGAATATAAGATAAGTAATATAAGGACCTACAGGTCAAGGAAAAAATTTGGTATTACATTGTGCCATGATGCCATTCAGTGGTCAGGAATACACTTTAAGGGGCACCTGCGTGGCTTAGTCATTAGGCCTTCTGCTCAGGTCATGATCCCAGGGTCCAGGGATCAAGCCCCGCATCGGGCTCCCTGCTCAGTGGGGAGCCAGCTTCTCCCCCTTCCACTCCCCCAGCTTGTGTTCCTTCTCTCACTGTCTCTCTCTCTCTGTCAAATAAATAAATAAAATCTTTAAAAAAAAAAAAAGGAATACACTTTAAAATACTTTACCTAAACAGAGTGTGTGTGTGTGTGTGTGTGTGTATTTAATCCACACCCTGAGGGCAGTTAGTTAATATTTATAATACTCTGAGCAGTAATTCACACTCAGGCACTTTAAGTATTTGGAAGACCATAATCAGGAGTCCACATTCCAGAGTTGTTTCAGCAGGTGCTTCAAATATCACTATTTGAATCTCCACCAAAACGGTTCTAAAACAGCATTAAGGATGCTGTTCATTGCATGATTGGTAATATTTAATAAATGTATTTAGCTAGAAAATCTGTATAAGCACTATTGTCCTTGCATGAAAAAAGTGTAAAAATCTTGCAAGCCCAAGACATCTGACCTTTACAGGGCAGGGCTTTTGACCTGGAGTTCCATAAGGTCCTGTGTCTCCCCATCCCCTCCCATGCCCCACTGCCATGGATACCCATGTACACACAGAAACCTAACAAAGAATTCTGTTGCCTGATCCTATTAGTAGTTTGGCTCATCCTACACTGGAATAGTGACATGGCTGCCTTAAAGTGACTCTTATGATGTGACAAAAGGATAAAAACTAAATGAGATTAAGTAACTGCTTTTATACCTGTTTGCTAATAATTGTTTATGCATGTGGCAGAATTCTTCTGAACATTCCCAATATACTATTAGAGAGGGAAGCTATGGGAAAGAGGACATATAACACTCATCCACCTCTAAATATAAGTGGTAAATTGTATAGAAAGCCTTAAGAGGATTTTGAGCTAGGTGGTGACATGCCCAGACTTATATTTTAAATTCTCATTTAGTGGGGCACCTGGGTGACTCAGTTGGTTAAGCGCCTGGCTGGTGATTTCGGCTCAGGTCATGATCTCATGGGTCATTGGATGGAGCCCTACATCCACTCTGCATTCAGCGGGGAGTGTGCGTGAGATTCTCTCCCTCTGCCCCTCCCCTCACTAGCGCTTTCAAGTGTGTGCGTGTGAGCACACTCTCTCTCGAAAGAGAAATCTTTAAAAGTAAATTCTCCTTTAGTGTAAGTTATTAATTTTTGAAGATTTTTAAGTGTTCAGTAGTAATTAGCCCATAGACTTCAAACTTCTCCATATTATAGAGATATAATAAATAATCATTCCCTTCTGAAGAGAAAAGTTTAGCTGAAGAACAGTGTCAAACCATGAGTAATTATACCTTGATATATGGGTGATATGGGTGTTCAGTGGAAGACCCATGCTTTTGAGAGCCCTAACTCCTTCCAAAACTAAAAACATTTCACATTTTAGTGTTTTTATGGGTAAGCAAACTTAAGATTTGTTCAGTATGAAGTTATTTACTCTATTATTTCATACTTTATGAGAAGCCCTCTCTTCCATTAGAAGTCCCAAGTGATAAAAGCAGAATGTTTCATTACTATTAATGAAAAAGAAATAATTACCATTAAATACAAATAATTACTGAAAAACAAATAATTACTAGTAAAACTAATTACTACTAAAACTAGAATTTCTGTGTAATGAATTCAGAAAGGGCTCAGTTGGGTAGCTCTGGCTTGGGGGCTCTCAGGTAGTAGCAGGCAAACAGTGGCTGGAGCTGGTGTAATTAATGGGAAATGGAGCAGCTGGGTGACCGTCGGGCATCTCTCTCTCTCTTTCTACGACCCTTCCTCCTTCTCTTTCTCACTCTTTCTCTCTCTTCATTTGGTTTCAAAGTCTCTTCATGTTTTCTTTACCTGAGCTAGTTTGGGCTTCTTTACAGTATGGTGCCTGAGGCCAGAGGCACTGTTTATATGTCAGCTGACTTCCTTGAGAGCAAATCTGCCAAGAGGATACGACAGAAGTATGAGGCATTTCTATGACCTAGTCTCACTGGTCACAGAGCATCACTTCTCTCATACTCTCTTGATCAAAGTAGTTGCAGAGGTCCTCCAGCTTTGAGGAAAGGGAACTTAGATCCCCCTTTTGATGGGAGTAGATACCTGTCAAGGTCACAGGTAAAAAGAACACACAGGATATGAGATATTGTTGCCATCTCTGGAAAATACAATCTGCAACACAGAACAACAAAACTTCTTTGAGGTAGAGACTCAATAGGCAACATATATATATGGCCTCAGAGCTTCTTTATCCATTCATCTATTGATGGATACTTGGGTTGCTTCCATATCTTGACTATTGTAAATAATGCTACAATGAACATAGGAATGCATATATCTTTTCTAATTAGTGTTTTCCCATTCTTCGGGTAAATACCCAGTAGTGGAATTATTGGATCATATGGTAATTCTAATTTTTTGAGGAACCTCCATACTCTTTTCCACAGTGGCTGCACTAGTTTGCATTCCCACCAATAGTGCATGAGGGTTCTTTTTTCTCCACCTCCTCGTCAACACTTGTTATTTCTTGTATTTTTTATTTTAGCCATTCTGGCAGGTGTGAGGTGCTATCTCGTTGAGGTTTTGATTTGCATTTCCCTGATGATAAGTGATGTGGAGCATCTTTTTATGTGTCTGTTGGCCATCTGTATGTCTTCTTTGGAGAAATGTCTGTTCATGTACTGCCCATTTTCACTTGGATTATTTGTTTCTATGGTGTTGATTTGTGTAAGTTCTTTATATTGGATATTAGCCCCTTACTTGATAAATCATTTGCAAATATCTTTTCCCATTCAGTAGGTTGTCTTTTTGTTACTTTGTTACTGACCCCTGTTGGGACTGCTTGCACATGGCCATGAGTGTGGTGTCACTTTGGATGGACTCCTATAGAGGCCGAGTTGGAGGGGACAGGCCCCTATGAGAATGTGGGGTCAGGGCACGCTGTTAGTAGTAAGCTAGGTGGAGAGTGTTCATACTTCGCTCCTTCTGGCAGGTGTCTGCATATCTAGTCTGGGGTGTGGGGGAGGGAAATGATGCCCACTAGCTCTTGTTTTTGGAGAAGTCTCCCAAACATCCCTGCCCCTTCAGTACACATTCTGAGATTAGTAAGTAAATCTTCCCTCATACCCCAGGCATTTTCCAAACTGCTGTTTCTATGCTGTAACTCAGTGGGGTTGTTTGCCATGCTGTCTAAGAGTAGGGACTCAGTTTCCTATCACCCTCCAGATCTCCCAGAGCTGAGCCACTGATTTTTACAGTTCCAGGTATTAAGTCCCACTAATTGCAAAAACCTTACAAAGTTAAGCCCTATGGTTTTCAAAGCCAAATGTTGTGGGGATCCGTCTTCCCAGTGCAGGTCCCCCATGCCTGGGGTGCCTGGTGTGGGGTCTGCTCCTCTCCCTTTTTGGTGCTTATGGTGTCCCTCCCTCCAGCGGACAGTCTCAAGGGTCACTTTGGTTTCCCACTGTGTCTCCACCTTTCCTCTTACCCTCTTCAAAGTGGCCTCTTCTCTACATGTAGCTGTGGAGTCTGTTCTGCCAATCTTTGGGTCATTTTGTGGGTTATTTACAGTGGTGGGTGTTTATATGATGTGGGTGCTATCTATGCATATCCATGGGATGAGGTGAGCTTAGGATTCTCTTATTCTGCCATCTTCCCCAGAAGTCTATTTTTTATATATTTATTGTTTTGTTTTAATAAAATCCAGTCTAGAAATATGATGTATTATTAATTAATCCCTTAAATGTCATTACTTTCTACAACTATAGGCAGGTGTAATGATAATTACAGAATTATTCAAAATGACAAAATCATTTTTTCAAAAACCTCCATGTCCTGAGTACTGGAATTAGCTATGATTTCCCCTTAACTTCATTTGCTGTGGACATTATTGTAGATATTTTTTACTCCTATGATCATACAACCTAAAAATAAGTGGAAAATATGGAGAAACTAGACTTTTCACACTAACTGATAAATGTTCGGGAAATAGTTTTCCTTGCTCTGTTGAACTTTTCTTATGGGAAGTTAGGTTAAAGAACCATGACAACGAAAAGGGAATTTCATATTTCCAGGCCAGTCTACTCTTATGCTTAGGATAATAACTACAGGAAGAACTATTCACAGGAAAACATTTTGTTGAGAAAGTAACTTCTTTTATCCAAACTGCTTAAAGCATCAAAATTGTCATGTGGATTTTAACATGTTATCTGACTTTACTATTTCTTACAAAATGTTCAGTACAAGCAATGAATAATTATAGCACTTGATATCTAGAATTTCTGAAATTAACTTGAGGAGAGGAGTTAAGATGGCAGAGTATTAGGAGGACTCTATGCTTGCCCCATCCCTCTAAGACAGCTAGATCAGTCTGAACACCTAGGAAATTAATCTGAGGACTGAGAAAACAGACTGCAAAATTAGAGAGAGAAAAGAGGCCACATTGTGGACGGCAGGAGATACAGAGATGTGATTTGGGGAAGAAGAGAATTGCCAGTGCTGCAGAGGGAAGGGAGCCCTGATCAGGGAGAGGAGAGAGAGAGAGAGAGAGAGGGAGAACAGAGCACAGGACATTGCACAAAACAAAACAGCACTTCCCCAAAACCATTGATGGGGAAAACAAGAGGGGTTGATTATTGTAAGTTTTTACAAGCAGCAGATCTGAAAGTCTGAAGTTTTAGAAGTCCACACCATCGCCAGGTGGAGCCTGGTGGCCATAGAGGTGCTCCTGTGGAGAAGGAGGGCAGAGGCCCAGGAGCAGACAGTGTAGTTTAAGTATCCCCCGAATCCCACTGGGAGAGACAGTTCTCCTTCTTGGCGTACATTTGGGAGAGGTGGCACTGCCTCTCTGGGGACAAAAGAGCCAGTGGACACCATTAAGCTAACCCGTTCATTAGCATATGAGCAGAGATGCCTGCTGAAGGCAGCTAACCTGGACACCTGCTTTATGCTGTGCTTTACCATAAACTCCAAGCCCCTGCTCATTCATGTGACTGCTCTTCTGGGAAAAACCAGCACCAGCCACAGTGCAGCGAGACCCTCCCGCAAAGGATCAGCACAGGTCCATACCATGCCAGGTCCCTAAAATTTGGGGTTTTGAAACCCAGCTGGCAGGCCTGAGATAAAACACAGGAACACTGCACCGCTGTGTGTCAGACATAGACAGGGTGAAGGCAGGGATCTGAGGGATGCCTGGGACAAATGAGGGGAAACTATTCACCCTTCTGTGAGGGCTTCCTGAGGTGGTGGGCATCAACTCCCCTCCCTAGGGACGAGAAAGCAGGCTGATGCCATTCCCCGCCCCCCACCCATCAGCGCCTTCCAACTCCACTGAGCAGCACAGCACCCCTCAGTGGAGGCTTGAGCCACTTAGATCAAGCCTCACCCCCTTGTACTCTGCAGGTGCTTCTGAACTAGGGTGAACGTGTCTGAGAGTCAGAGCAGCAGTAGACCCCTCCCCCAGAAGATGAGCACATACATCCCCCCGCCCACCCCCCACGCACACCAAGTCTACTGACCATAGAGTGCTGCAAGCCTAAGCTCTATGGAAAGAGGATCTAGCCTCTTTTAATAAGTAGACCAAAATGCACCTAGTTGACACTCGCCACACACTGTCGATAAGGCCCAAATACTGCCTACTGCAAGCAAGGAGAAACTCTGCAGAAGGCTGACCTGAGGGAAAGAACAGACAAAACACAACAGCAGAATGTACACAGCATACACCAGAAACACTTCCTGAAGCACCAGGCCCTGGACCATATAGGACCTCTTCTTAATATAGCCATTACGCTCAGGAGCAGGAAATATAACAGGCTTTCATAACACACAGAAGACAGAGACCTAGATAAAATTCCAAGATGGCCAAGAGAGAGGAATTCATACCAAAAGAAAAAGCAAGGAGAGGTCATGGCCAGGGATCTAATCAAACAGATATAAGTAATATGTCTGAACCAGAATTTAAAACAACAATCATAAGGCTACTAAGGATACTTGCTGGGCTTGAGAAAAGCATAGAAGACACCAGGGACTCCCTCACCACAGAGATAAAAGACCTAAAAACTGAAATAAAAAATGCTATAACCAAGATGCAAAACCATCTGGATGTAATGACCACTGGATGGAAGAAGCAGAGGGACAAATTAGTGAGATAGAAGATAAAATTATGGAAAATAATGAAGCTGAAAAGAAGAGGGAAAGAAAAATATTGGGTTACAAATATAGACTTAGGGAATTCAGCAACTCCATAAAGCATAATAGCATTCATATCATAGGAGTCCCAGAAGAAGAAGAGAGGGAAAAGGGGAAGAAGGTTTATTTGAGCAAATTATAGCTCAAAACTTCCCTAATCTGGGGAAGGAAACAGACATCCAAATCCAGGACGCACAGAGAACTCCCATCAAAATTAATAAAAGCAGGCCAACATGAAGACGTATCATAGTCAAATTGGCAAAATACAGAGATAAGGAAAAAGTCCTGAAAGCAGCAAGGGAAAAGAAAACTCTAACCTACGAGAGAAGACAAATAAGGTAGCAGCGGATCTCTCCACAGACACTTGGCAGGCCAGAGGGAGTGGCATGATATATTCAATGTAATGAATGGGGAAAACATGCAGCCAAGAACACTCTATCTAGCAAGGCTGTCATTCAGAATAGGAGAGATAAAGAGTTCCCAAGACAAACAAAAACTAAAGGAGTTTGTGACCACCAAACCACTCCCTCAAGAAATATTAAAAGGGACTCTTTGAGTGGGAAAGAAAGACCAAAAGCAACAAAGACTAGAAAGGAACAGAGAAAATCTCCAGAAACACCAACTTTACAGGTAATACAATGGCACTAATTTCATATCTATCAATAATCACTCTGAATATAAATGGACTAAGCACTCCAATCAAAAGACATAGGATATCAGAATGGATTAAAAACAAAACAAAACAAGGTCCATCCATATGCTGCCTACAAGAGATTCATTTTAGACCTAAAGACACCTGCAGATTGAAAGTGAGGGGATGGAGAACCATTTATCTGCTAATGGACATCAAAAGAAAGAGTAGTCATACTTATATCAGAAAAACTAGATTTTAGACAAAAGACTGCAACAAGAGATGAAGAAGAGTATTACACCATAATTAAAAGGTCTACCAACAAGAAGATCTAACAAGCAAATATTTATGCCCCCAACTTGGGAGTACCCAGATGTAAAAATCAAATAATAACAAACATAAAGAATCTCATTGGTAATAATACAATAATAGCAGGGGACTTGAACACCCCACTACAGTAATGAAGAGATCATCTAAGCAGAAAATCAACAAGAAAGCAATGGCTTTGAATGACACACTGGACCAGATGGACTTATAAATATATTCAGAACACTTCATTCTAAAGCAGCAGAATACACATTCTTTTTGAGTGCACATGGAACATTCTCCAAAATAAATCACATACTGGGTCACAAATCAGCCCTCAACAAGTACAAAAAGATTGAGATCACATTGTGCGTATTTTCAGACCGCAACACTCTGAAACTTGAAGTCAATCACAAGAAAAAATTTGGAAAGACCACAAATACATGGAGGCTAAAGAACATCCCACTAAAGAATGAGTGGGTTAACCAGGAAATTAAGGAAGAAATAAAACAATACATGGAAGCAAATGAAAATGAAAACACAACAGTCCAAAATCTTTGGGATGCAGCAAAAGTGGTGATAAGAGAGAAGTACATAGCAATATAGGCCTACGTCAAGAAGAAAGAAAAGTCTCAAATACACAACCTAAACTTACCCCTAAAGGAGCTAGAAAAGAAACAGCAAATGAAGTCTAAAGCCAGCAGAAGAACGGAAATAATAAAGATTAGAGCAAAAATAATTGATATAGAAAAAAACAAACAAATGAAAAAATCAGTAGAACTGATCAACGAAACCAGGAGCTGGCTCTTTGAAAGAAATAGCCACGTATATCAAAAAAGAAAAGAAAAAAGGACCCAGATAAGTAAAATCACAAATGAGAGAGAAGAAATAACAACCAACACCACAGAAATACAATTAAAAGAGAATATTATGCAAATATCAATATTTGTAAATCAATCAACATGATATACCACATTAATGAAACAAAGGATAAGAACCATATGATCCTCTCAATAGATGCAGAAAAAGCATTCAATAAAGTACAGCATCCATTCTTGATAAAAACCCTCAACAAAGCAGGGAGAGAGGGAACATACCTCAACATCATAAAGGCCATATAAGAAAGACCCATAGCTAATATAATCCTCAGTGGGAAAAAACTGAGAGCTTTCCCCCTTAGGTCAGGAAAAAGACAGTGATGTCCACTCTCACCATTGTTATTCAACATAGTACTGGAAGTGCTAGCCTCAGCAATCAGACAACAAAAAGAAATAAAAGTCATCCAAATCAGCAAGGAAGAAGTCAAACTTTCACTCTTCACAAATGACATGATATTCTATATAGGAAACCCAAAAGACTCCATCAAAAACTACTAGAACTGATACATGAATTTAGGAAAGTCACAGGATACAAAATCAATGTATAGAAATCTGTTGCATTTCTATACACTAATAATGAAGCAGCAGAAAGAGAAATAAAGGAATTGATCCCATTTACAATTGCACCAAGAACCATAAGATACCTAGGAATAAACCTAACCAAAGAGATAAAAGTTATGTACTCTAAAAACTATAGAACGCTGATGAAAGAAATTGAAGAGGACAGAAAGAAATGGAAAAACATTCCATGCTCATGGATTGGAAGAACAAATATTGTTAAAATGTCTATACTACCCAAAGCAACCTATACACTTAATGCAATCTCTATTAAAATACCACCAGTGTTTTTCACAGAACAGAACAAACAATCCTAAAATTTGTATGGAACCACAAAAGACCCCAAATAGCCAAACTGATCCTGAAAGAAAAAAAAAAAAAAACAAAGCTGGAGGCATCACAATTCCGGACTTACAAGTTATATTACAAAGCTGTAATCATCAAGTCAGTATGGTACTGGCACAAAAACAGACACCCAGATCAATGGAACATTGAAAACCCAGAAATGGACCCACAACTATACAGTCAACTAATCTTCAACAAAGCAGAAAAGACTATCCAATGGAAAAAAGACAGTCTCTTCAACAAATGGTGTTGGGAAAACTGGACAGCTACATGCAAAACAATGAAACTGGACCACTTTCTTACACCAGACACAAAAATAAATTCAAAATGGATGAAAGACCTAAATGTCAGGCTCAAAACCATCAAAATCCTACAGGAGAACACAGGTGGTAATCTCTTTGACCTTGGCCATAGAAACTTCTTCCTAGATACATCCCTGGAGACAAGAGAAAACAAAAGCAGAAACGAACTATTGGTACTTCATCAAGATAAAAATCTTCACAGTGAAGGAAACAATCAACAAAACTAAGTTAAAAATAGGACTACCCTACAACCCAGCATTTGTGCTACTAAGTATTTACCCAAACGATACAAAAATACTTATTCAAAGGGGCACATGCACCCCAATGTTTATAGCAGCATTATCAACAATAGCCAAATTATGGAAAGAGCCCAAATGTCAATGGACAAGAAGTTGTGGTTTATATATACAATGGAATATTATTCAGCTATCAAAAAGAATGAAATCTTGCCATTTGCAACAATGTGGATGGAGCTAGAGTACATTATACGAAGCGAAATAAGTCAGTCAGAGAAAGAAAAATACCGTATGATTTCACTCATATGTGGAATTTAAGAAACAAAATAGATGAACATAGGGGAAGGGAGGAAAAAAAAGAGAGGGAGGCAAACCATAAGAGACTTTTTAAAAAAAGATTTTTATTTATTTATTTATTTGACAGAGAGAGAGAGAGTGAGAGAGGGAACACAAGCAAGAGGAGTGGGAGAGGGAGAAGCAGGCTTCCCACTGAGCAGGGAGCCCAGTGTGGGGTTCGAACCCAGGACCCTGGGATCATGACCTGAGCCAAAGGCAGACGCTTAATGACTGAGCCACCCAGGCACCCCAAGAGACTCTTAACTATAGAGAACAAACTGAGGGTTGCTGGAGAGGAGATGGGTGAGGAATGGGCTAAATGGGTGTTGGGCATTAAGGAAATCACTTGTTGTGATGAGCACGGTGCGTTATATGTAAGTGATGAATCACTAAATTCTACTCCTAAAACAAGTATTACACTATATGTTAACTAACTAGAATTTAAATACAGACTTAAAAAAATTAACTTGAATGGAACACCCCAGCCCTGTGGAGTGAGAATGTCTTTAAAACTTGGGGGGTTTTGGTAAAAGAAAAATCAGGATAAATCCTTTTTCATGTATTACTTTTAGTGTCTGGGTAATGAGAACAGTATCAAGGGTAATATTAATGTGAGAGCACAGAGGTAATGTTTACACAGGCACCAAGTTGTGGGATGACTCATAGAAGATACGGCATCCCATTAGCAGAACTCTCCCTGATCTTCATCCAAGAAGAAATCATTGGATCCTCATTTGTTTATACTATATTGTTATTTTATCGCTTAACACACTGCATAGTAATCAATTCAAATCCTTGCTATGCCCCTTACTCATTGTGTAAACATGAGAAAGTTACTCAGCCTTCCTTTGCCTCCATCGTCTCATCTGTGCAATGAAAATAATACGTTTCTGTCATAGAGGTGTTAAGATGATTTAAGCATGCAATAAAAATTCATTACTGATTATGTTTGTGTCTCTCTTCCCCATCATGACTTTAGAAAAAAAGGAATTCAGAAGAACCACAGACTACTCACCAAGCAGTTACCTTAAATATCTGTAACACAATAACTTTTTATTACAGAGAGGTAGATCTAAAATTCCAGTCCCAGTCCCATTTTAACTGGCCTTAATGATATAGCTAAGAAATGCATACAGGATAATATCAACACAAAGGTTTTGTTCCTGAACCACCCTACAACCTATGTTTATTTCCTTTGGCCCTTGGCCATCTTGTTTTAGTTTCTTGCCTCTCCTGGGTTTTTCTTCTTGATTCACCTTTTGAACTATTTCTTGGTTCACGAAGTTGCATTTATTTCCCAAAACTTTCACCAGCTTTCTGCTTCCTGGAACTATGTCTCAATAATTTACTCTCTTTTGGCCTTGACCCAGGACTCCTTCCCTTCAGTGCCTCCCACCAACTGATATGTACCTCCTCCTGCTGTGTATGACCTTGAGTGGCATGACTCAATTCTCTCCTTGCCTTGTATCATATGACCTCACTGATATGAGGAATTCTTAATCTCAGGAAACAAACAGAGGGTTGCTGGAGTGGTGGGGGGTGGGAGGGATGGGGTGGCTGGGTGACAGACATTGGGGAGGGTATGTGCTCTGGTAAGCGCTGTGAATTGTGCAAGACTGTTGAATCACAGATCTGTACCTCTGAAACAAATAATACATTTTATGTTTAAATAAATAAATAAATAAATAAATAAAAGAAGATAGCAGGAAGGGAAGAATGAAGGGCGGGAAATTGGAGGGGGAGATGAACCATGAGAGACTATGGACTCTGAGAAACAAACTGAGGGTTCTAGAGGGGAGGGGGGTGGGGGGATGGGTTAGCCTGGTGATGGGTATTAAAGAGGGCACATACCGCATGGGTGTTATACGCAAACAGTGAATCATGGAACACTACATCAAAAACTAATGATGTAATGTATGGTGATTAACATAACATAATAAAAAAATAAATAAATAAAACAATTCTCTCCTTGCCTAAACCAGGAAGGGCTGGCTAAGGAGACTTGCCAATATGTTAATTGATGTCAACCAGGATAGGAAGGTAAAATGTAAAATTAATGAGAGTAATCTTAGGGGATTATGAAATTAGGGAAAATCTCCCCCCAAAATTTCTTTTTTTTTTTTTTAAAGATTTTATTTATTTGACAGAGTGAGAGAGAGACAGCGAGAGAGGGAACACAAGCAGGGGGAGTGGGAGAGCGAGAAGCAGGCTTCCAGCAGAGCAGGGAGCCCGATGCGGAGCTTGATCCCAGGACTCTGGGATCATGACCTGAGCCGAAGGCAGACGCTTACCGCCTGAGCCACCCAGGCGCCCCAATTTCTTTATTTTTTAAAAGGGAGGAAGAGGACTATAAACAGGGATAGACCTTACAGTATCCAAATATTCAAAGACAGGACTATGAATGTTGAGAATTCCAAAATCTTACGACAGTTTCAGAAACAGAAGTTTCTTATATCTCCTCTTCTTGTGCAGTAAAAAGAGCAGGGACATTAAGACTTGGCAGACATAGGTCAAATTCATATTCTGTCAATAAATAGCATGAAACTAAGATGCTGCATGAGGCCTTGACCTATAACCTCTCATCTATTTAATATGTTTAAAATGGCTACCTTACAAAAATATCTAAAAGATTAAAGACAATATAGACCAATTGCTTATAAAGATTTCTTAGAATGAATGAGTGCTGAGAGTGTAGTGTGCTTGAATTGAAAAAGTAGTCCCCAAAATGATGGAATTGAAGGAGGGGCTGTCAGGACAGGAGAGACTAGGGAAGGAGAGGTATGGAGAGTCAGGTCCATTCCTTTGACTTATTAATGTAAGGTTAACAGTTATGCACTGGATACCTTTTGTTTGAAAAAAGTCTTGAGGCTGATATATTAACAGCTGACAAGATATTTCCTCTGAATTAATATATCTACAAGTTCTTACTGTAAGTCAAGTGAGTAAACTCAAGAGAAAATACGTGAGTTCAAAAAGGAAAACCAGGCATCTCAGCCAACTCCCCCCATCCAGTGGCCCTGATGGAACTTCACGATCAGGAGAATGAATCATGGTATTTGTCCCTCGTAAGCACAAATATTGATGGAATCAGACCATGGAACTTGTCTATAATATAGGAGAAACTGAAATCTTAAAACTTTCACCTGAGCTATATTGCTTAAAAAAAATGAAGTCCAAAAGTAGATAGCATTTTGTTTGGAACATACAGAGTATTTAATAGAAAACAAGGTTGCTGTGCTTTAGAAATGGAACTGAGGGGCACCTGGGCGGCTCAGTCAGTTAAGCATCTGACTCTTGATTTTGGCTCAGGTCATGATCTCAGGGTCACGAGATCAAGACCCATGTTGGGCTCTGCACTGGGCATGGAGTCTGCTTAATATTCTCCCCCTCTCCCTCTGCCCCTCCCCCTCTGTTCTCTCTCTCTCTCTTAAAAAAAAAAAATGGAACTGAAATTTAAGGATTGGAGGCTGGCAATGAAATAGAAGAAGAAAAAGTACTTGGGAGATGTTATGCACTGAATTGTGTCCTCCCTGAAATTCCTGTGTTGAAACCTTAAACCCTGGTATCTCAGAATGTGACTGCATTCAAGATACAACCTTTGAAGAGGTAATTAAGTTAAAATGAAGCTGTTAGGGTGGGCCTTAATCTATTCAGACTGGTGTCAATATAAGAGGAAATTCAGACACAGGAGAGGTACCAGGGCTGCCATGCATGCATAGAGGAAAGGCCATGTGAGGACACAGGGAGAACACAGCCATCTGCAAGCCAAGGAGAGAGGCCTCAGGAGAAATCAAACTGGCCAGCACTGTAGTCTTGGACTTCCAGCCTCCAGAACTGGGAGACAATAAATTTCTATTATTTAAGCTCCCTGGTCTGTGGTATTTTGTTATGGCAGCCCAAGCAAACTAATCCAACAGATTTCAGGGAAAGGGCAGGAGAGAGGGTGAGACTCTAACCAGAAGTGAAGACAACAAGCCTAAGGAGAAACAACCAGTAACAAAAAGGAAAACCAGGATGAATGGCCAATGGAGGCCATGGTAGAAGCATGATAACTACTATCAAAATTTAACGTTTGGCTTGTCATCAATAATATTGCATGTAACGCCACTGTACAACTCCAAACTTCAGCACAGTTTGCTAAATACAAATGCCCTGTGTTTTTGGTCAATGAAGACAAGTCAGGGCAGTGTTCACAGTAGAGCAGAGTGATTTAGAAAAAGGATAGCAGATGCAAGAATCAAGAGGGAGGTTAAAAACTAAAAATTCAATAGATACAGATACCAGAGCAAGAGGAGACTTTGGAGACTTGAAGATATCCAAAGAGTTGCACCTAATGTAAGCAGACAGCCTTAAACCAATGCCTTGTGTGGTGTGGTGTCTGCCCTTAAGGGCCCAGAGAGATTTTGAGGTTCCTGGAAAGTGAATCTTAAGTAGATAGAAGAAAAGGAAAATTTTTAATAGATAGTTATCACTTGACGTATTAGTTTACACTGAATCTCACCTTAAGGCAAGACAGTTACATAGACCCACCAAGACTGAGCACAGATTCCTTCTGAAAAGTTCCAATGAAAGAAATAGTCAATATTGTGCTGATTTAACATTAGCAGAAAACAGGAGCTTGGGTGGTATGTGTTGCACCTGTGCTCCTAAATTTAATGGCAAGTAATCCTGATTAGACTAGTGTCTCAATACTCATCTTTGTCTTGGGGCGCCTGGGTGGCTCAGTCGTTAAGCATCTGCCTTCCACTCAGGTCATGATCCCAGGGTCCTGGGATAGAGCCCCCCATTGGGCTCTCTGCTCAGCGGCAAGCCTGCTTCTCCCTCTCCCACTCCCCCTGCTTGTGTTCCCTCTCTCACTGTGTCTCTGTCAAATAAATAAATAAAATCTTTTAAAAAAAAATGCTCATCTTTGTCTTGATAGATTGCCAAATAACCAAGAATAAATACCCTGGGAAATTAATGTGAAAGATACTAGAAAGAATGAAAGTAGACAGAAAAGTTTTTTCTTGGATATTCTAAATACCTCAGTACCTCTAAAGTCCTTACCTAACATGAAAAACAAACTACTATGGAACAGGACTACTTATTTTAGTACTTTACTTTTCCAGCTAGCTAAAGAAGGATTTCTATGTAACAGCAATACAATTTTCCATCTGGTGACCAGTTTTTGAAGAACAAATTTTAAAAATATTATTGAATTTTGTTTCTAGTAATTACTATTCTAAACAATTGACTTTTGGGGTCTCAAATACTAATCTTTTTTATAATTACAGTCTTTTGTCAGTTTCAGTTAGGTTTTCCAGTGTAATTCCCAACTTTTAGACTGGGATTTGGATTGTGCAACTTTTGGTCAATTCAGCAAAACGTACACATGTGCTGTGGTGAGGGTTTCATCTTCCTAAGGCTATGCTTATGGCAGGAGAAAAACAAAGTTCTCCAATGAATAAACTGTCATTATCGCTTGGTCATAGTCGACTTTCCTAGACTTCTGTTTTACTACTTAAACAGGAAGTTAAAGAGACGAGAGCTTTCTTCACAAACCCAACTTTGCATATTGGAAAGAAACTGCAGAAACTAAAACCAAAAATAACTGCTTGATACCTTCTTTTTTAGCTCCAAGTTACCTTCCAAATTATTCCTTATAATAGGAAGCAAACTCTGTTGATTGTATTTACAAAGGAGCATGTTCCATGATTTTCTGAAGAGGCAAAAATAAAAGATTTCATAATAGACATATTTGAATGTAAGTATTTTGGTAATCAATGCTATGAACATAATCTATTATTTTAATACATTTATCATTATATGGTGTTATATTATATATTTATTTGTTAATTTAGGTACAGTTAGCCTTGCCATTGGAATTCAAACCCCTTGAAGGCAGGAGCTTTGTTTGGTTCACTGCAGTTTTGTTAATTGAATAAATTCCTGATAGTTACCAGCACATGCTTTTGTATCATATTTGTTTTGTTCTAGAAAAATAATTAAATTAATTGCACCATGATATTAAGATACAAAATAAAATATTTCTGCCACTTCATAATTGAAAACCTTAGCAGAGTTAATAAAAAAATATTTTGTGACTACTTTGGGTAGTACATTACTTACTACTTTTCTCTCTAGCTTTGGTTTTCCATGATTTTCAGATACAAGAGTGAAATATGGAAGGCACAGTATTAAAGATACTTGGCAAGATCATATTTCCCTCAAGGTGATGGGATAACAAAAAGATGCATGGGCGCCTGGGTGGCTCAGTTGGTTAAGCGACTGCCTTCGGCTCAGGTCATGATCCTGGAGTCCCTGGATCGAGTCCCTCATCGGGCTCCCTGCTCGGCAGGGAGTCTGCTTCTCCCTCTGACCCTCCCCCCTCTCCTGCTCTCTCTCTCTCATTCTCTCTCTCAAATAAATAAATAAAATCTTTAAAAAAAAAAACACAAAACAAAAAGATGCATGTTTCAAAAACAGTGATTGTCTTATATTGGGTTTTAAGTATGTTTTAAACGTAAATGCACTCATAAATTTTCATACATATTATGAACAAAACCAAAGTTTAAGTAGAAATATCTTTAGTTGACAATTACCTTTTATGATTCAAGCTTTCCAGTAATTAAGTAAAAAATAATTACTACATTTTGTGCATTGGACAGAGTATGCCAAATTATATGGGTAAATCTACTGTGACTGATCAAGCAATATATTCCACAAAAAAATGATTTTTAAAAACCACTTTGACCAATGAAATTAGATGTACTAGTCAGGCTCTCTTTTTTTCTTTTCTTTTTCTGGGGGAGGGGGTGTGGTGGCCAATGGTTTTGTTGGATAGTCAGGGACTTAGAAGAAACATGATTGGAAAATTGGAGACAAAGATATTTGGGGAATAGGTTTGTGGACAGACCTATCTGAATGGGCAAAAACTGTGAAGATATTTATGTCCCATGTGAATGCTTACCAAAGGGCAATGCCAGAAGAAGAGAATCCTAATAATTAAGTGGACAGTCTCATTCCCCAACCATGCCTGTCATTGCCCAATGGGCTCATGAACAGAATGACCATGGTGGTGGGGATGGAGGTCATGCATGGGCTCAGCAAGGCCAATGTGACTATGGCCACTGACGAGTGCCTGATCTGCCAGCAGCAGAGACCAATACTGAGCTCCCACATGGCACCATTCCCCAGGTGATCAGCTAGTTATGTGGTGGCCAGTTTATTACATTTGATACCACTTCCATCATGGAAAGGGCAGTGTTTTTTCCTTACTGGAATAGACATTCTGCATATGGATTTGCCTTCTCTAAGGCTGTCTTCTGCTATCGAATGTTCACTGAGTTCCAGTCAAACGGGCCTACATTCAGCTCCCTCAGTACACACCCCAGGTCCTTTCTTTTCTTGGGGCCTTTGCACATGTTGTTCTGTCTCTCTGGAATATTCTTTTCCCTGCTATTATAGCCAGTTCCTGCTCATTCTTTAGGTCTCAGCTTATCTATCACCTCCTCAAAGAGCCTTTCCTTGACCTCACTATCAAAATAATTTGTTATTATCAAATCTGCTTATCTAGATTCATTTTTGTATTATTTTTTTCCTTTTCTTCCAGTCTCATCCAACTGAGAGGGAGATGAGATGTTAATTACCATGCAAAGGAACACATTTAAAGTTCTAAGGTAATTTGGAAAAGAGAGGTCATACTTCTTTTGGGATGACCTGGGGAAATTTTGCAGAAGAGATGCTGTTCCTCCCATTATAGTAGAAGAGATGGCATTCCTTCTTGTATAGGCAGCTCATGCGACTGGAACATTTAGGAAAAAAGGAATAGTTGTCCCATTTGAGTCCAACTTCCTATCCTCTATAAGCTTTGTGCTATTTACTGCCCATTTGTCAAACTTCACTGCTTTTACTATGTTCGTTTTGCCTCTCCTCTGCTCATAACTAGCGATTATTTTTTTAAAGATTTTACTTTTAAGTAATCTCTACACCCAATGTGGGGCTCAAACTCACAACCCTGAGATCAAAAGTTGTATGCTCCACCAACTGAAACAGCCAGGTGCCCCCATAAACTAGTGATTAAGAAGTTGTGGTTAATCATATTTGCCTCAGCTGCTCTGGGCCCTTCATCCTTCTGAGTGTTTCCAAAATGGTAGAGTCTCATGGCAGGAGGGAGTCCTGCGGCAGTGATGTGGTAGCAATTCCACAGAATATACAAATAAAACCAGGAGAGAGGCAGCAAACTGGGCTTTGGAGCCTCTCATTCATCTTCCTTCAGGACTCGGCGCACAGTAACCATTCTCTTACTCACAACCATGTGCTCTTATTTCTAGTTCTGTAAATGTTGCTGTAAGGTCATCTTTAATAAATGTTCTGAGCTACCATTGCACACTTGAGTAGGTGAGGACATTACACTATTCAAAACCCATAGATGTTTCCAAATTCTGAAGTGGAGGGATTGGTGTCAAAACACAGCATATGTTTAGCACAAACTGCCACAGGTAGGTCAATGGATTCACTATGAAGAAGAATTGCTCACTGCTGATGAACTCAAAATCACACCAATATGCTCCTATCATTTCCTAAAAGTATCATGTGGCCATCCCCACACTGGCATGTAAACTTGCTCCAGCCAGATGAGTTGGGTGAGGCGGAACACCAACTTATCTGAGTCAACAAGTGTTAACTTTGTTCTGGAGGGGAAGAGGATGATCATAAGTTCCCTGAAAGTATATGCATGATCATTTACACTTTCCTAAACCTGACTGCACTTATAAGTAGTGCTACTTAAGTCTTGTTTCCAGAGTTCTCATACGGAAAATCCTACATGGACCCTATCAACCATTAAAGTCATTATAACAGGACTTGGTCAGAGCCTGCTATAAAACTGGTGTCCCAACAGTGATAGTGACAAAACGATGTCCATTCAAAAATGCAGCTGGTAGTCTTTATTGCTGGGTTGCTATTTGTTAATATGAAGATTGGGACCATTATCCATAAGAAGGAAGGAAGAGAGAAAGAGAGAGGAAGGGAGAAAGGGAGCAGGACAGAGTGGGAGAGAAAAAGTTGTTTTCTATCAGTTGTTTTCTATCTAAACTATTTTTTGAAGTTTCATTTACATTTATGGAAAAGGTGATGTTGCCCATTAAGACATGTGCTTTTTTCCCTAAACAGCTCATAAATTTCCATCTGTCAAAAAATGTCATTTGACTTCAGTAAGCTAAAAACCGTCAGGAAACAAAGGGTACATAAGCTGAATGGTAACAATTTCAGACCTATTTTGTAATATGTTGTCCATCTAAATGCAGTGACTTTATTCTGCTGCAGATTTCCCAATCCCAACTATTCTGCTTTTTTTGCTACTATAACATACAGTCACATATCTCTTCAACATGTATGTGCAGAATATGCCTGAAGAAAGAAATTTCAATGTTAAATGTTTTACTATTGCTTCCTGTTTGTCAAATCTCCCAGCTGTCACCACGGGTTTTGTTTTTGTTTTTTGTTTTTTAGTCTTCTTGTAAGATGGAACAAGTTATAAACCAACAGGATTTCTTACATTTAATATGGTATATGACTTTATGCATTTCTCTAAAATGTATTTCCCATACTTTGAATTTAACACAAGCTCTAAAATCACAGGTACCACCTCTGGCAATAATAATATTTCACCTTTATCGAGGGCTTCCTAAGTTCCAGGTACTGGTCTAAGTTTTACGAGTGAGTCGAATCCTCACAACAACATTATGTAGGAGGTGCTCTTTCTGTCCGTATTTTACAGAAGAGGCCCAGAGAGGTTAACGAGCTCAAGATGCCTCAGTTAGGAAATGGTGTTATACTGCACAGCAGCAATGCCTTGGAACATTTAAGAAAGGCCTTGTCTTCTTTATAGTTGATGCCAGAAAACAGGGAGACCTATGATATACACAAATCCTACTTCATGGTTTGGTCTTTTTTAACAAGTCAGCTAACAAGGCCCTTCGCTCACCAGATTATAAGTAAATAGTCTGGAGCAAGGCATTTTACACCTACATAATAAAGCAAGGACATGTGATTGCCTCCTCCCCCGCATCAGGTTTCTGCTACTGCCGCCCATTTGTCAAGCGCACTGCTTTCACTATGAAATATTTTCCTTTCCTTTGCTGGCCAACAAAGTTCACTGAGAGGCTGAGATTACTACTATTTACAATGTAGATAGTCAACATCATTTCCTATATTTACTATGGTTTATGAGTTCACACAAACATCTGCAATGTGTTAATGAGTTTCAGGGTTCAGAGTAACATTTTTGAGAAAATAGATTTCTTAATCCCCTTTTAATCAAGGTATTGACCTTCTCCAAGAAAATAGTTGTATTACCTGATTCCATATCATCTTCCTATTTGCTCTCCCTTATCTCAGAACTCCTTTTTTTGTTCCATTTCATTCTTCCTTCCTTTAACCTCCTTTTCCCTTACATATTCATTTTAAGAATTCTTGATCTAGAAATGATACCAACTCCCTTCTATTAAAAAAAAAAAAAGGAAACTGTGTGTGTTCACAAAATAAAGAAGAACTTGGTTGGAGGCAAAGCACAGATTCATGCTCTACTAGCTAAAAGTTCTCCAGAGTCCTCAGCCCCAGAAGACCCTGAGCAATCTCTGATCCTTGAAACACAGAAAGCAGTAGTGGTAAAGGAACAGCTGTTCATTTGTTTGTTTGAAACTCCCTGAAGATGATGTCAAGGAGTGAGAAATATGGATCCTTGATTTCCGGATATTCTCCTAAAAACGCCCATGTTCCCAAAATCTACCTGGAAAACTAGAAACCATTTCAAGTATGTAACAGAAAGAGTTTAACTCAGGGAATGGGTACCATGGAAGATGGAGGACTTGAGAAACCGAATAGGCTCCATGAGACAACATCAGCTAGCCACCGCCCTCCCTAGACCAGGGGAGGGAAAGGGAATGGCAGAGCACAGGGCCTGGGGGCACCAGGTGAAAGCTGGGGTCCTGGGGAAGGCACAGGCATTGTCAGAGAGGCTGCTGGATGCAGACAGAGAATGGGAGAAAAACAACCAACCAACCAACCCTGGCTTTTCCCTTCTTCCTGCCTGTCTCTATCCTGTCACTGCCATCCATTGACTAAAACTAGCCAAAGGTGAACTGACATGAGGGCTTGGTAATGCAGCCTACAGGGCCATTCCCTCTGATCTACAGCCAGGAAGGAGGATGTGAGGACTGGATCTGACAGCAGTCAGGCCTTGGACAGCACGCTCTAATTCTCTCTTCCACTTTTCTGTGGCTACACAGTCATCCTTCCCCCACCAGAGGGCTGTTACTCAATCTAAAAATACGGAACTTTAGAACTCATGCAGTAACTAACTAGTCAGTCATCCAACTATGTTACATCACTGGGATAAACTTCAGGGAATAATGTACTTAAAACAGCAAAAAAAAAAAAAAAAAAAAAAAAATCTACCAAATCAACGTACAAAGGACTTGACACAAAGCTCTATCTCTGGGATGTTTATTAAAATTTAGTTGCAGATTATTTCCTTATTGAGTTTTGCTTTTCTATTTTCCTGGAATATAGTCATAAAGTCAAATTTAGCAAACTTATATTGGTAAATCACATTCTGCAAAATTATATTACTTCTTTATACTTCCACAGAGATATTTCAGTGACTATTTCAGAAGAATAAAAATGATGATGAAGACTCAAAGAAAACAAAACCCTTTAAAACTATTTTTTTAATTTCTCAATTTTCAAAAATATTCTTGTCATAAGCACCCATTATAGTATATAATTTTAAAAGCCTTAAGGTGTGTTAAAACCATCCAAAAAATACTAAATTTTGAGAGTTAAGAGACACAACATATTGATCTGCCTTTATCAGATTTGGTGTATTCTTACCTTTAGTAATCTCCCCCCACCCCAGCCCACCCCCCCGGGAAATATCCTGTAACAAGTATCAGTCAAAAAAGGCTCTGAGTTTCTTGAGGGCGAGAATGGAAGCTTGTTTGATTTTGTGTCCCCACTAGCAGGTGCAGTGTCTCATACCTAGCAGGGGTTCATAAATGTTTGTTTAAAGGATTAGTCCTTGGCTCAGAAAGAGAAGAATAAGGATCTTGGGGTATCAGAGACACTAATGAAGTAGGGAGTGACCCTTTTAAAATTCTATTTTACTATGTAATCCTTCTGCTCAAGAACCTACACTGCTTTTTTCATTGCCCATAGGATAGAGTTCCAGATAGAATACAGGACATCTAGTTAAATGTGAATTTCAGATAAACAATGAGCAATTTTGTAGTGTATGTCCAAATATTGTACATATAAAAATATGTGCATATTTGAGACTTATACTAAAACACTCTTCATTATGTATCTGAAATTCAAATTTAATTGGGCATCCTATATTTTCATTTGCTAGATCTGGCAACCCTACCATAGGATTAAATACAAATTTCTATTTTATCATGGTTTAAAAATGGCTTAATTACCAGAAATATTTAGTAGAGATGGCTACCCAATGCAGTTAGCCAGGCATCACCAAAGGAACAAATACTCATAATTCTTATAAGTAGTTTTTTAAATTTTTTAAATAATTTTTCCGAGCAAAAAAGATTAGTTTTGAAGTAAATAAATAATCCAATAAATAAATAGGAAAAAAAACTTTGATGTTCAGAACTATTTTGAATCCTGATCCTGTAATTAAGTTACCATATACCGTTGGAAAGCTGGTTATCCACTTCAACTTTATGAAATGATTCTAATTACTTTCCTGTCATGTTGAGAAGAAAACAAAGAACTAGATTAAACTATAAAAGTTCCTTTATATCCATTTCTTCTCATTTCTCCACAGAAGTAATCATTGTTAACTGCTATAGTTTGAACGTTTGTGTCCCTTCAAAATTCATGTGTTGAAACAAAATCCCCAAAGTTATGGCATTAGGAGTTAGGGCCTTTGGGGAGGTGCTTAGGTCATAAGGGTGGAGCCCTCATGAATGGGATTAGTGCCTTTGTAAGAGATCCCAGAGAGCTCCCTCACCCCTGTCACCATGTGAGGACAAAGCAAGAAAACGGCTGTGTGTGAAATAGGAAGTGGGTGCTCACCGGACATCAGATTTGCCAATGCCTTGATCTTGGACTTCCCAGCAACCAGAACTGTGAGAAATAAATATTTGTTATTCATGGAGTGTGCTTGTTGTGATGAGCACAAGGTATTGTATGTAAGTGTTGAATCACTAAACTGTATACCCGAAACTAATATTACAGTGTATGTTAACAAACTGGAATTTAAATTAAAACTTTAAAAAAATATTTATTACTCATAAACCATCCATCCACTCTATGGTATTCTACAGGTATACAGCAGCCTGAATGGATAAAGACACTAACCACTTGATTTGTATCATTCCTATCATTTTGTATGCATTTATATACACATATATATGTATATATGCACATGCTATTTCTTATTTACAAAAATGAATCATATTTCACCTATTACACTGAGACTCATGCCCTTGTGTAATATCCTCCCTTGAACTGTGGGATGGCCTAAAAACTTGTTCTAACAAACAGAATAGGACAAAAGTGATATGATGTCACTTTCATGATGAGGTTACATAAAATTTGACTTCCATTTTGCTAGCAGACTTTTATTGCCTTTTCGGCTTTCTGGCTTTGATGAAGCTAGCTGTCATGTTGGAGAGGAACTGGGGAGCCCTCCAGCCAACAAACAACTAGGAACTGAGGTTCTCAGCCCAAGGGTCCTCAAGGAACTGAATCCTGACAATAACCATGTAGCTTGGAAGCAGATTCTTCCCCAATCAAGCCTTTAGGGGAGACTCCAGCCTTGGCCAACACCTTACTTACAGCTGTATGAAGATTCTGATGCAGAGGACCCAGCCAACCATGCCTGGATCCCTGACCCACAGAAACTCTGAGTCAACAAATGTGTGTTGTTTTAGGCTGCTAAAGTTTTTGGTAACCCTGCTCTACAGTAATAGATAACAAATGCATACATGATGCAAAATTTAAAAGCCAATAAATTTAAGTCTCCTTCCCATCCTTATCTCTAGCCAATCAGATCCCTTTCCCAGAGGAAAACAGTGTTACAAGTATCAATTAAGATCATCAATCTCAAAGCACTTTAAATGCTTAAAAGATATAAATAAAAGGTATTAGTATCACTATTCATACTAAAATTCCCAGATTTACAAATGACTCTTCAAAAGATCTTTGAGGAAGGTGAGAACAATAGGAATAATTAGAGAATTCTCTCACAGGGGACTAAATGGAAACAGCAGAAAAAGTGACAGATAAATGTCAGATGAGCCCATATAAAAAGGGATATTTATATCTGGCAGAAATTCCAAGTACATTTACAAAACTCTATCTAATGAGCTATTGCTTATAACCAGAAAGAGATCCCTGAGTCATTAACCACTTATCCTTAATATCATTGATTCAGTGTCCTATGCTGACCATAAAGCAGAGCGTTATCAGGATGAATGAAAACAAAACAAAACATTGTATTGCATGGTTCAAATCCAGGTCCATAGATGGAATACTGTTCATCACATCACAAAAATGACTTGATATAGCCAGAAATGACAGAGTGGGAACTAGGGTGAGAGTCTGACTCATATGCTTGAGTTAAAGAATAGACCAAAATAAGAAAGATCTTTCATCTGGAACAGGTGTGGGCCCTTTTCTGTAAATGGGCCAAATAATAAATATTCTAGGCTTTTCAGGCTATATGGTCTCTGACCCAGCAACTCAACTCTAGTGTTGTAGCACTATATAAATAAATGGGCAAGGCCATGTTCTTTTTTTTTTTTAAGATTTTATTTATTTATTTGACAGAGAGAGAGAGAGCAAAAGCAAGGAGAGGAGCAGGCAGAGGAAGAGGGGGGTAGGGAGAAGCAAGTTCCCTACGGAGCAGGGAGCCCGATGTGGAGCTCGATGTGGAGCTCCATCCCAGGACCCTGGGATCATGACCTGAGCTGAAGGCAGACGCTAAAGTGACTGAGCCACCCAGGCGCCCCAAGGCCATGTTCTAATAAGACTTTATTTACAAAAATAAACTTTGGATGGATTTGGTCCAAGAGCTTACTGACCCCTTGTCTAGAAAATTAAAACAAAGGATATCCAAGACAGCAGTTTGGCACTCAATTAAAAGACCCAAGAAGAAATCCCCTAGCTCATAATGCCAATTCCAGTGCTGCTTTCTGAATACACTGATTTGACTACTATTGAAGACATTGATTTTTTTTATTATGTTATGTTAATCACCATACATTACATCATTAGTTTTTGATGTAGTGTTCCATGATTCATTGTTTGCATATAACACCCAGTACTCCATGCAGAACGTGCCCTCTTTAATACCCATCACCAGGCTAACATCCTGAAGACATTGATTTTTATTTGAACCAAAACTTCTGCTCTGATCTCCAGTCTTACTGATTTTCTGCCCTGAGTTGCCTTAGAGCTAAAATAAAACCCAGTTCAAGAACACCCCTCCTTTTCTCCATGCCTGCCTTCTTACTATCTCTCCTCCAGGTTCTTGGGACATTCTAGAACTAAAACAATAGTACCAAATTGGGAAATGTCATCCTTAATAGCCAACCAGATACATACAATCTATATTTTTAATTATATTGACTGAAATTAATGTTTTTAAGCATTTGATACTAAATTATGTTGTTTCAAAGCAACTAAATTAACATTTATAAGCCAATGTATAGAACTAGGCATTTTATAGTTTATTCTAAATTTATCCCAACACTTAATAAATTTTATTGATTTCTTAGCATTCTTCCCCAAGTGTCTCAACAACTTATTATATACCTTTGTGTTTCATGGATTTTTGTTAAAAAAACAAACAAAACAAAGAAAAAACCTCAAATCTTTGTGTGAGAAAAAGATCTACATACAGCTAGCCATGTGTTCACACATACCTGGCATGATGGGGTAAAAGTTTAACCGATTTTATGTCCCAGTTCTTATCCGGCCCCCATGGATAAAACTTGGGATAGAAGATAGAACCCCAAGAAAGAAATCAATTGTCCAATTTTATACAAATACTATGAAAATAAAATGTTTTAGGAAAATTAACTTCCTGTGTATGGGATTCTTATCCTTCTTCTTAAAAAGAAAAATAAAACATTTTTCAGTAATTTACACTCCCAAACAGTCAGATTGGGAGATTTAAATGAAAGTTTGTCAGTTTTATCCTTCTAAATTCAGACTACCATCATCTCTGAGATAACAAATTTCATTCTTAAAAGACCAACCTTGATGAAGCAAGATGTGTTTGAAACCTTACTAGAGGTTAAGACACTGCAATTTTACTTGTGTCTGAACCAACTCCACATGAACAAAAATAAAATGAAACCCCAGTCTGAGATGCTTTGCCACGGTCTAAAAGCAGAAAAAGGTCCCTTTCCTGACCCCAGCCTCCACTTCCTCCCCAACCCAGACGAGTGGGTGGACCAGCTCTGCTGATATGTCATACGTGACCTCTTTACTTCACTAAGAACTCTGCTCACCCCCTGGCCAAGCTATGACCCACAGACCAAAAGACCACCACAGGTTGGGGAAAGTGAAATATACAGGATTTCACTGATAGTGAAATATGCAAGACAGGGTCAAAACTCCAGCTCCCCACCATAAACAGTTTGTAATATAATCTACCTTTCCTCTAATTATGGTCATCTCCATATTAGGAACCATGGTAGAAAGCTTAAAAATTCCTCAAGTGCCTCAGAATTTACCATCCTCAACATTTGAACTGGTAAAAGTCACCTGAGAGTAAAATTAATCTATAAACACATTCCTTCCACGAAACAAAAGTCATCCAAAACCTGCAGAGAACATGACTTTAAGTATTCAGATGTAACAAGATAGGTTGATTTTAACTTTATCTCTACCTTCCCCTGTCTGGCCCCTGGTGAAAAGCAAAAGGTGCTCCAAAAAACAAGTGGCCTAATTAAGAGATAAAGTAAATGATGCTGTGTGAATAATGAGAAGTTGCAAGATGAGTTTATTATTTATTGGGAGATAGCTTAGCCTCTCTCTTCTCAGAGGCAAGCTAATTTGACAATATTTAGTGGAGTTTGTAGTAGAGTCAAGATAAAGTCAGGCTCCCTGATTTCCAGCATTAGACACTGTCCACAAAAACCTGTACCAAGGTTAATTCTCTTCTGGTAAAAGTGAGAAAAACAAAAACAGAGGACTAAGAGTAACCTGCTATCCTAATTATTTAAAATACCTACTGCTACTCCTTTTGGAATTAAATGAGATGATACACCATCTCCTTTTGGAGTTAAATGAGTCACATACTTATTGTATAAAACAATCAACTCCAATTTTAACATATTAATAATTTCACATGGACTAATTCAGGGTTTTAGGAATGAGGAAGCAAAAATGAATAGAAAATTCTCTATCTAGGTAGAAATTATAATACAGAAATTTTAAGTTATGGGACCATAATGTAAATCCAGTCTCATGAGTTTAGAATCTGGAGCCTACTTGCTAACATTCAAAAATTATGGATTGAACATGTAATGTAATGTCAGGGGTTGCCTTCATTAAGGTAACAGCAGCTATTGTAAGAGCTATCAAGGACTTGAAGCCACAGAGCACATCTCTGGTTCATAGAATATTCAATACCAGGGCTCCTAGTCAGCAGACAGCTCAAGCTCTCCTCCTTGGGTCTTTGCCCTCCAAAAATGCTTCATAGTCCTCTTCATTCAGCCAACGGATGAGAAATAAGACTATGGAGGAGGCACAATCAATGTTTTAGGCACTATCGCCTGGAAGTAAAAACACATCACTTTGTTTCTATTCTGTTGGCAAGAATTAGTCACATGGCCATGCCCAGATGTAAAAAAAAAAAAGCTGGAAAATGTAGTTTCAGCTAGCAATGCCTGTCACAATTATTATGGTAGGTGTTGTAATGAATCCAAATGTAGCAAGACATAAGGCTAACTATGAATTTGTGCCTTTGAATTGTTCTTTTGTCTAGGTATACAATGACTGTTAAAATATGACAAGCAATTCACTCAAAGCTCAGCTAATCAAGACAACTAATATTTTAGGTCATTGTATGTATTAAGCATGAAGCTAATGATATTAACCCACAATCACTAATCTGTGTATTTTGAATCGGTGATTCATTGCAGCATAAGATTAGCAAAAATGTATTAACACTCTCTGACACTGTGTGGCTCATAATCATAGCATGACATTACCTGCGTGGCATGTGGATAAATAAAGCTCTGCATTTTGATTAGATTTGAGCCTATGAGAAACAAAACTATTCACTCTCAACAAAATTTCTCACCAATTTCATTGTCACTTACAGCTTTTTTTTGTATGCTTGTTTGTTTTCAACCAAGTTTGGTCAAAGTTGGATGCTTATTCTTTCAATTCACATCTTAGAGGTTAGTCTCTAAAAACCAATTCCTCCTCTGTATTGCATTTAGAAAGTTTTTCTAGACAGGTGGAACCAGTCACTCCCTTCTCTGGGCCTCTACTGACCCTGTAAATATATACTCAAAGGTTTTTGCAAGGAGTGAATAAAATCATGTGTACAGACATGACTGCACAGGAAATGGCTTCCATTTAATTACCTGAAAAATTGAGATCCTAATACTGAATTAATGTAGTTGTTAGGAATATTAGACATAATGTATATTTTTAAATCTAGAATATTATAGGTTTTCCATGAAAATGTATAACTACTATTGTTATTATTAGTATCATTATCATTATTATTTTGAATATCTCTCCTTTTAACAGTAAAGGCAGAAGTTCTGGGTTCACTCTTTGTTACCATAGAAAAGGTAAATGCAGAGGTCATAATAGTTATGAGGAAGTGTTTGGTTTTTTTTTTAAGATTTTATTTATTTATTTGAGAGAGAGAGAGAGAGAGCATGAGAGTGGGGTGAGGGGCAGAAGGAGATGCAGGCTCCCCGCTCAGTGGGGAGTCCGATGTAGGGCTCGATCCCAGGACTCTAGGATCATGATCTGAGCCAAAGGCAGATGCTTAAGTGACTGAGCCACCCAGGCGCCCCTTGAGGAAGTGTTTCTTGGGGAAAAAACAAGCAGTAGAAATTTGTTACACATGAATGGTAAAAAGAGAACAGAATTTTATCACAAACTTTGATTTTAGATAACTCTTGAATGATTTCATCTCATACAAAGTGAAATTAATAGGTTGCCTAGACCAGTCACATCTGCAGATGCTTGGAAATAAAGAGGATGTGAATACGGGAAAGAAAAATCTAAAAACATCTCCAGATTATGGAGAAGCCTGATATTCTTGATCTCTTTGGCAACAAAATTGCCTCCTAAAAACCACAGGCAGCATTTTCCAGGAAAGAAACAAGCCAACCTCTTCAGTCACTTTCTCTTCAATCTCCCACTCTTGGTATAACAGAATCCAAAAGAAATTCATGTGACCCAGGGTGAGAAACACCTCTAGAAAACCCATGTTTGGGGAGGTAAGGATAAAAAATTCTCAGAACCTTTAAGATTGACTCATTAGAGTTTTATGTTGGAAGTGATTCGTCTCTTAAAAAAAAAAAGTTTTATTTTTACTAATATTATTATAATAATATTCATTTTTTATCTATGACTTAAAATATAGAAAAAAAAAACACATGATAGTTTACTTTGAAACATCTTAAAGACTCTTCAACTCTTACCTGACTGCCAGCCTATTAGAGAATTTTTGCGTCAAAATCTTCCCTTTCTGGTTTTTAATCTGAACTTCTCTTTTCTCTTACAATCTCAATGCCATCTCTATTTCTATAACTTGCTTGCTCTTCCTATTGTAATGTCAATATTTTACTCCTCATGAATTTTAAAAAGAAACATAAAATCACAGAATTTTAGAGCCAAAAGTGACCTTAAAAATAATCCAGATTAACTCTATTAAGAAACATGAGACCCAGACAAGCTAAAGGGCTTGCCAGAACCCCATAGACAAGGGGGAAATATGCTGGCTCTTCAGATTCTGCAACGGCATTTTTAAAATGTGTATACAGTCCCTCCCTTATCTGAAGGAATACACTTCAAGACCCCCAAGGGATGCCTAAAACTACGGATAGTACTGAACCCTATATACATACTATTTTTTTCCTATCCTTACATACCTATGACAAAGTTTAACTTATAAATTAGGCATTGTAGGAAAGTTATAATAATAAAATGGAACAATTATAACAAATAAAAGCTACATGAATTGGTCTCTCTCAAAGCATCTTGTACTGTACTCACCCTTCTTATGATGTGAAATGATAAAACGTCTATGTGAGGAGAATGACGCAGCATTATGACGTAGAGTTAGGCTACTATTGACCTTCTGACAATTCAGCAAAAGGATTATCTGCGTTCGGACGCAACTGTTAGCCAGTAAATGAAACTGCGGAAAGGGAAACTGCAGATAAACGGGGGATTACTGTTCAAAATATTCTGAGAACCCAGTAGTTAGTTGTTCTCACTCCCTGGAGCAGATGCTAAATGCTAGTGTTATATGTAGCATCCATAGGATTAAGCATTAATAAAGGTGTGCCCCTTCACTCACTTGTCCCTCAAACATTTACTGATTTGCTACCAGGAAATGGTTAAGACCGAGTCCCTGCCTGGAGGGAGTTTACTTGTTAGTGTAAGGAGACAAGTATGTAATGGCAATAAAGTATCAGAGGTGGGCTAAATCATGGGCAGGGTGCATTAGGCCCACAAAAAGTGGAAATGGCTCTTTCTATTTAGGTCAAAAAAGGATGCCTTGATGCTTGATGTGAATTAAGTCTGGAAAGAAAATATTTCACAGGCAGGTGTGGATGGGACTGGAGGGATATTCTAGGCACGAGTGTCACGCAGTGTGAGCAAAGGCGTGGAGTCTTAAACTAGCATGGCACTTTGGGGAGCTTCAATTGGCTCCATGTACTTGTTGCATGGACTACAAGAAAGGAAATCAGTGAAAGATAAGGCTGTAGAGACAGGAGAATGTCAGACCTCAGAGGACCTCATGTTCTGTGAAAAATAGCATTCACCTGGCCAGCCCTCTCTGGACACAGGAATCTTGCCTAAAGTTCTCAGGTGTAATCCAATCTGCCTGATAGTGACTTCTAATAGGAACCAGAGAGATGGTCAATTTGAGACTTTAAGAAAGCATCAGAAAATAATCAGAAATGACTCAATTTACATAAGAATTATATACATTTTGCAATAGAGTTAATTTTTTTCATTCACTGCATAAATATTTGTTGACACATAAACTACGGGATGAGCATATCATGGGCTTTCGTTTTATTAAAAAATTCAAACATTAAAGGATTCAAATTTTAATTACTAATTATTTAATTATATTTTTTAAAACATAAATGTTATTCCATGGAATAGAGACATTAATGTGAGTTCTTCCTTAATAGGAACTGGCAAAACAAACAAAACAAAAAAACCTTAGCCAAATGTGGCTAGAAAAATAATGGATTTAGCTGCTGCTTTTGTTGTCCAGTTTTTGTCCCCTTTCTTCAGATTTTCTTCTGTTCTGTATTGAAGTGGTCACTTTTTCATATTAACCTTATAACGGATTTTCTACCAAAAATTATTCAAACATCAGATTTTTTTAAAAGATTTTATTTATTTATTTGAGAGAGAGAGAGAGCACAGAGGGAGAGTAAGAGAGAGAAGCAGACTCCCTGCTGAGCAGGGAGCCCAATGCAGGGGCTCAATCCCAGGACCCTGGGATCATGACCCAAGCCGAAGGCAGACGCTCAACAAACTGAGCCCCGCAGGCGTCCCTCAAACATCAGATTTTAAATAAGAATTCTCATAATCCAGTTTCGAAGAATGCTTTTCTCCCCTCAAATACATTCTGCAGAATGCTGATCACTGATTGCTTATTGTGGCAAAGTGCCTTTTCTGTATTGACAGGGGCCTGAGCTGCTAGACTTTCTATTTGTACATTTCTGCAGCTTTGCCGCCCCCAACCCCCTTCGGGTCCTCTGATGACAAGCTTCTGTATTGTTCCCCATACTGCTGCAGGTATAGGATTCTATGCTGCTGTGATTGATGTTGGGTGGAAAAAGAGACTTCCTGTCTGAGCCCAATCCCAAAATACCCACCCTACTCCAGTGTAGACACAGGGTCTCCACCATATGCCTCTCCCTATCCATAGTCCCACTGAGTTTACTATTTAACTGCACCCCCTTAAACCTCATTGGCTATACAAGTTCCAAATTTCTTATAGTTGATTTTCATGAATAAAAGTCTCCATGAGATTCCATGAGGGTAAGAATGGTGTCCTTTTAAGAAATAAAATTAATAAGTCCACTTTAAAGAATCTATCACTTAAAGAGTGTTAGAATGCCCTCAGAGTTGGTAATAATACTTTAATAGAAAAACACTATCTGATTCTTGAGTACCAGCAAATATTAGATATCCACATATGATATACTATGAATTCAAGCCTAGTGTATTGAATTGATAAGCACAAACTATGTGCTCAAAATTTGTTAAGGATGGAGAGTTGAGTGGTTAATCACTAACAACTTATTGAATATTTATTTACTCTATAACAATTCTATGTGTCTAAAATGAAACTTTTCTCTTTTGTTAAACATTGGTAATGTTTACCAATAGTAAGGCCACTTTTTTCAGGAGCTGAATTTCATTATTTAAGTTATTGAGCAATAGGATAAAAGTTTTACGGTGTTTGTTTTTTCTATTTCTGAAATGTTCTGATTTCATGTCTGAACTTAAAAACAGCACCCTCTTACCTTTCACCCTTGTTTCCTTTCCTCTAATAAATAATGCCCCTCTTCCTTAGACTACAAATGATGAATACTGTGGTAGGTTTCTGCTTAGTTACAGTTCCAACTTCTCTATGACAGATTAGTGATAGTACCAAGATACCAGATTTTTATCTGAACATTGTTTCAGGGGAAAAAAATAATTATTTGCAGAGCTGAAAAAGTTTAAGTAGTTGATTGTACCTTACTAAGAGTATAACTAGAAATATCCAAATAAACTGGAAGTTGGTATTAAAAAACTCCACAAAACAGGGACATTTGGACACTTCAATTTTTCCATTATATGAGAATTTTTATGTCATTCAAGAAAAAAATACAGTGCTTTCTGTATATCCCCATATTTCCTCTTATAGTGTCTCTATTTTACAATCACAAATCCCTCTTTGCTTTCCAGCTTAACAACTAAACTTCTTCCTTTCCACATACAAGATTTACAAGGAATTGGATCGATTTGACATTTTGACTCTTAACAACCAAGCGTTAGCCTAAACAAGAATGGAAACAGATCAAGACTCTCTGACCTCAATCATTTAACACGTTAATTCTGACAACTGAAAAATCTTATTCAGAAAAAGAAAAGCGTCAGCAGCATGTTTAATTACAAAGAGCAAGAACGAGCCTCTTCAAAAGTCAGAATGAACACATTATCCATTTCATTCTTTGCACAGCTGCCTCCATTACAAATCACTTTATCTTCTCATCTCTGAAACATCCCAGACACATTCTTTAACTGTGAATTCACAAGTCTTTCCCCTGAGCGAGATCTCAGAATCAGTAACCTTTTGAGTCAATGTGGGAAGTGGGGAAGGAGACAATAGTGTCTACCTGGGACTGAGGAAAGCTATGACAGAGCAGAACAGGAATGCTTTAGTTCTCATGGCCTCTGTGTTCCTTGTTATTGTGTAGCAGAGCATTGTTGGGAAATATTTTCTCACCTGGCATTCCAAGAAATGGAAGGCCCCACAGCTGTTTTACAGTTCTGTCATTAAATATGTGAAATGTCCTATCCTTCCCCAAGTGAGAAAACAAGAGAAACCAGATTTGTGGTCTGAAATCCCTTTCAGAAATGCTGCCATCGTGTGGCACTTTGGAGCTATGACCGGAAGAGTCCTGTGGTGGGGCATACGGTTCATCTCAACATGGCTCCACTCCAGCGAAATCTATTCCTGTAACTATCTAAGTTTGTATTAAATCATTCCCGTGGGCACAGAGTAAACCATAGTGAGTCCTGTGGAAATCTTGTTTTTAGAATTTGTGAACTTCCCCCCCGCTAAATGGACAACATGACAAATTTATGTGGGTAATACATTTAAAGGGAAAAAGCAATTTTTAAAAGCAGAACTAAGAAATCTATTTTGAAAGTTTATAACCTGTGTGCTTTATGTTTTATAGAGATAGCTGCCATCTGTATTATTAAAATGTGTGATTAGATCCCACAAATCAATAATATCAACTCATTTGGAATGCATCCAAAATAGACATACCCTCCCCCCCCACCAAATGTCCACAAAACCTATGAATTATAGTTATAGAATAACACTGCAAGAAATTATTTAATCCATATTTCTATTAAAAGCAGCATTTAGTAAATAGGAGCCAACACCTTAGATAGAACTAATAATAAATAAGATCATTTACCTTTAATCTCACACATAATTCTTATAATGGAGATGTGAGGTAAATGAATAGTGCAATCCCCATTTCACAACTGAGAAAAGTAGATGAAGAAGTTTAGTAATCTCAAAACAATATTAAATATTTAAAATGGACTCAGAGCTTTGTTACCCCTAATTTCTGTTCCAATATTCAAAATTCATCTGTAATTTTCTTTCATTTAAATACCTTTTAAATACCCAGTAAAGTTTTTTTAATATAGAAAAAGTTTTCAATTTTATTTAAGTAACAAATTTTATATATCCTGTGAGAAAAACTAGAAAAAAGATGATTCATAAATCAATCCATTCCTGTAGAGATGTGCAAATTACCCTCTTGATGTATGCAGTTTAAAGGCCTTACATCTAGCCTCATTCTAATAACCTATTCCACTTAAAGACACTACGTATGATGACTACATGCTCTTCCTAAAAATTTCAGGAATAGTTAAGACACACAGTGCTTAAAATATACACATAATATGTGCCAAGCATTGTTAGTTTTACACATACTAATTCATTTAAAACTTCTCACAACCCCCACGAGCTAGGTAATAGCATGTGCATTTGACAGATGAAGAAACAAATACAGGCAGGCTAAGTGATCTGCCCAAGGTCACACAGCTAATGGATGTCAGTGTGGGACTCAGAGCCACACTCTGGCCACAGAAGCAGCCTTCTCAAGCAGTTAACTCTCCCAGTGAGAAGCTGCTTTACTTCTGCAGCATATAGAATAAATTACCATTCTTCTGTCTTATATAGCAGATTATCTGATTCACCACCTCCAAACAATTTAAACGGTGCGACAAAAATTCGTGTCCTTGAACGGTCATTGTAAATCCAACTTAAGGGGCATAAACATGGAACTTAGTGTTAGTAATGTCATTTGTCTAAATGACAAGCTGCTACATACTTGAAATCACAGCACTGAGCCTGAGTAGCAAAGGATGGAGGGAGCCTCTTCCTACACCTGAACAATAGCCTTGCAGCTGTTAAACGAGTATAATTGTGAGGCAAATTTGGTTGCATATATTACCTTAATCTGGTATTTAACCCTAAAGAAACAAAAATCTACTCCATTTCCTTTTATTTAAGATGGACTTATATTCATATTTTTTCTTCTAATTCAGACATTATCAATTCTCTAAAAGAACCAGTCATTTCTCCCCACTTTTTACAGGACCCCTAGATGCCCTTCCATGATGCTGAATGCCAGTCCCATAAATGAAAAAGCTAGTTAATGATACTGTACATCAGTAACGTTTTAACTGTAGAGTAGTTTTTGTGTGTTTGTTTCTTTGTTTTTTAACCACAAAAACCAGAGGGGGAAGTGTGGGAGCAAGTGGGTTGGGCAGTGGCAAAAAACCTCATGACACATTTCTCCGCCTCCCTGTGTTGGTGGAGACTGTCTGGAGCATCATTTAAATTCCGGGAGGTCCTGATTGTCAGCAGCAGGAAGAGAAGGCGAGCAGTGCAGCCTCATCCGGGACTGGGCTCTCTTCTCAGACAGCCACAGAGCAAGGTAAGCCCGCACTTCGCTGTCCTATGCGTTCAACTTCATTGCTGTCCTAGGCTTCATTCAGCTTCATTTCAGGGGGGAGGGCAAGTTGTAAGGAAAAGAGTTGAACTGTAAAGCTGTTAAGCAGACTTACACTGTTCTAGTCTTTTAATTGAGCATGCCAGATACATTGCAGATTTCCTGGAAGAAAGGTAACTGGTTATTTTGAAAGCCAGTCATTTATAGAACTCAAAAATTCTTGGAGTCCTCAAAAGAACTGAACCTATTTCTTCCAATCAGAAAAAAAAAAAAAAGAAAAATTCTATGCCCCTTTCAAATGATTATATGTACATTATTTTTAATGGGTAGACGGCTGTGGAAGCGTTTAAGCGGAAAAGGATCTTTAGTGGTAATGTAAGCTAATAATTATGCTATGTTTTAATGATTTAATGTATCCATCCTATTTTCAAGGGGAAAAAAAACTCTTTCTGAATATTTCACTTCTGTATTTAGCTGTTAAATTCTTCACCAAGATACCTGTATGACACTATGCAGACTTATTATCATGAATAGAAAAGCCATTGACTATTTTCAATGTTTTGGCTTTTGTTTCAAATTTCTAGAATGCCTTTCTTAAATAACTTGAGTTTTGAGACAGCCTCATTTTGCCTAAGTAGTACCTTTTTAATAATTTAGTTAAAAATCACACTTAAAATGCATGCTGGAAAAATGAAGAAAGCAAGCTTCTTTCTATGGTTTTATTTTCTCTCTGTGTTTTTCTTCCCTGAGAAATAAATATTCCAACAGTAGCTTATTATTTTAATTAAATTACTAATGATCTGTTTTTAGGTTGAGATAACTGGAGATATCAGGTAGTAATGATATAATCCCTGGAACTCTAAATTTTGAAGTCGAATATAGTCTTATGAAATTCCTCTCTCCCTTGCCTAATAGTGAGAGATGGAGTAAAGAGGAGGCATTACAAATAGTAACTCAAAAGACCATAGTGATTGAAACAAAAGTTTTCTCCAAAAGGTAGAAAATATTCTACAGAAAATATATTTATTTGTAAATATTTTGTAATGTGGTAGCATAAAGAGGTATCACTGTTTACAGTGATCAAAGAAATCAAATATTCCTTACAAAATATCTTGCAGGAAAAATCACCATGAGACTTGCAGTGATTTGCTTTTGCCTTTTAGGCATTGCCTACGCCATTCCGGTGAGTACAGCTGAATCTTAAAGGAAATTTCTCAAAATAAATGAATTGTGTGCTCCCCTGTGCTAGGAACACATTCACATTGTAATCTTGCTTCATCTTTTCTGTTTCGAAGATTAAGCAGGCTGATTCTGGGAGCTCTGAGGAAAAGCAGGTAAGCATCTTTTAGGTTTATCATGTAGTTAAATTATTTATGCAGCTGCACGAGAGTCACCACAAACATATTTGTTGCCATTTTACTTATTATCATAGTCAAGCCGTTAATTGATAAGTATTTATTGACTGTCCGCTTTCAGCCTAGGCCAGTACTAAGTACAGTTACAGATGGTCTCTGACTTACGATGGTTCCATTTACAATTTTTCAACTTTACGGTGGTGGGAAAGCGATACGCATTTAGTAGAAACCATACTTCAGATTTTGAATTTTGACCTTTTCCTGGGCTAGCGATGCACGGTACAATACTCTTGTGAGGCTGAGCAGCGGTAGTGAGTCACAGACCCAGTCAGCCACGCCATCCCGACCGTCAACACCGATATGCTTTCAACCATTCTCTACCCGTACAACCGTTCTGTTTTTCACTTTCAGTATAGTATTCAATACTTTAAATGAGATATTCATCACTTTATTATAAAATGGGCTTTGTATTAGATGCTTTTGCCCAATTGCCGGCTAATGTAAGCATTCTGAGCATGTTTAAGGTAGGCCAAGCTGTGCTATGATGCTCAGTAGGTTAGGTGTATTAAATGCATCTTTGACCTACCGTATTTTTAACGTTCGATGGGCTTATTGGGACATAACCCATCGCAAGTTGAAGAAGAGTTGTATAGTCTTTAGTAAATATATGCTCTTAACACCAAACTAGTTCTTTTGTATAATAAAATAATGCTCTGGGCCATAGAATTAAAACCTCCCTAATAGTCATAACACTCACAGATAACCAATGTTCATCTGCAGTCTATGAAGTCATGTGAAGTCACGTGACTTTTTCTTTCCATGAGTCAACATACTGTACTAGACGTAGAAAATCCCATCCTTTGCTTTGCTGAGTTTAAAATTTGTCTCACACACTGGACAGTTTACATGACCATAATATTCATAATATCTCCTAAGATACTTGCTAAGAAACCCATTATAAAAAGAAAGGTTCTTAAGCTGTTTGGATCTATTATGCTTGTCAGCTGACTTTAGATAACAACTTTCTAACCAAACATAAGACCAAATCAAACCCTTTATTATAACTCTTTGACCAGCGCCGTAGATGTACATGCCCCTCCAAAATACGTGAAACTGTGCCAGCCAAACAACAAACGGGCATTGTCCTGAGAGCTCAGACTAGAAGGCACACAGAGTTCAATCCCAGATGAACAGAATAAAGGCCTGTATAGAGCTGCCTGGGGTCACTGAAAATAGATTGCTTAATGAAGACATTCGGAGAAGTATTTGCTGCATGTGTTTGGGTGCGCAAGTAGGTGGGTATAGATATGACTGGTTTCCAACTGATTTGAGAAAACAAGTATTGAAGCACAATAATAGGCCAGAAAAATTAACATTTCCAGAAAAGATAGAGGTCACACTATTTGGGCAAGAACTGGTGACTTTTTCATGAATAAATATGGCACATAAAGTTATGACAGTATAAATTATTCAGTTGTATTTAGGAGATAAGTGAAGAGCTCAACCTTCCAGAATCCTAGAAATTTAGAGCTAGTCAGAAATATGTGAAAGTTATAAGGCTTTCCCTCTGCAGATGAACATTGGTTATCTGTGAGTGTTATAACTATTAGGGAGATTTTAATCTGTTTGTTTTGTTCATCTATATTGTCTTCATGTTATGTTGTTTTAAATCATAAATTTAACTTATAAATGCCTTCTCTCTGAGCCCATATTACATGTAGCAGCAGGAAACATATATATTAAATATATATAAATTATAACATATTTACATATCATCTTTATATATTTTTAAATAAAAAAAAAGTAGGGAAACTTGGAACTCCTCTAGAACAGTAGTTTCACATCTTTTTCAGGCAAGGAACCCTTTCCTTCAGCAAAAGCTTTCAGAGTAGCCCAATATGAAGCTGCTCTGGTTGCAGTCAGCTCTGGGAGGAAACCCCACATGCTACTGACTTGATTGCCTCCCTGCCCTTCCCCCACCCAGTGGCTGGCTGTGAAAGGGACCCATGGAACGGCCAGCGTTCTCATTCTCAATGACAGGGAAGGGAAGGGATTGGCTCTGGGTGATACAGCCCATCAGATGACACTTATTCAGAGCAATTTCCACTCCTCTGCACTAGGATAATCATTTTCCAGATAAATAACTGGGCTAAAGGAAAGACCGTTCCATTCACATCTCTGGCACCTTGGAGCAATAGAACATTTGTGTGATGATGTTAATATTATAATAATATTATATTTCTGCACGGTCCACCCAGAAAGCAACTAGACACATGTGGCTACTGAACTCACAATGTGGCTAGTGCGATTGAAGAACTGAATTTTTTATTATATTTCATTTTAATTAAATTAAGTAACCACATGTTATATGGCCGGAGGATATTGTATCAGACAATGCAGTCTTAGAGAGTTCCTCCTCTTTTCATAGAGGAAACAATGAAGATCACCACTAATTAAGGGCACCTCTGCTTTAGATGTGCTTTATCTGAGGGGAAATTTCAGCTCGTAAGCATAGGACAGGAATGCACAGTATTCAGCATGCACAGCATGCATCGCTGCGAAGACCCAGTCTGCCTGGATTTGAACCCCGGCTCTGCCACCTACTACCACTTAACTTCTCTGTGGCTGAGCTTCTCTTGGTCTGTAAAATGGGAATAATAATGATACCTATCTCACAGGGGGTTGAGAGGATTAAATGAATAAATATTTGTAAATCACTTTGAAAGAATGCCTGACCTAAGTAAGTGCTATGTAAGAGTATATTAAATGAATCTGCAACAAAAAGGAAATGATAAAAGAGGTATGTAAGGCTCTGGCTGACCATACAGAGGCATATTATGCTTATCCATCAAGATCAGTGAAGTATACTTGTTTTTTCAGTTGATCACTTAGAGATCCTTATGTTTCTTTTTTTAATAATGATAAATATGCAACATTTTTTGTAGCTTTACAACAAACACCCAGGTGCTGTAGCCACATGGCTAAAGCCTGACCCATCTCAGAAGCAGACTTTCCTAGCACTACAGATATTTTTAACTTTAACTAATTTTAAGAATTAAATTTCTCTCATTTAGAGAACAACAACAAAAAGTAGCCATCATGGAGGCCATTCAGGCCAATTAAATGGATCCTTCCTACCTGTTGGTAAACTTGAGCTTAGGATAGCAATTGATCTGGTTATGTTGGCTTTTCCCCACTTTAAGCCACCCACTTATGAGGCTGAAAAATAAGACCTGCTTTGGATAGAAAAGGCTAACTTTTGAATTAAAATATGAGACATATTTGATGTAAACTGATATGTGTCCCTCCTTCTTCAGAATACTGTGCTCTCTCAAGAAAATGATAACTTCCAACAGAAGGTGAGTTCTCACCGTGAATCAGAAGCTGACCATGCCTTGGAGAGATGAAAGAAGCCACTCTTTCTCCTAATGACATGGCCTGGCTTCGATTCTGACAATATTCTATTAGCAAATTTTATAGTAAATTGCCAATTTAAAACTTGCTCAGGAAGAAAACATGTATTTACTCAACGTCAGAAATACCAGGTTTCTTCAGATAAGTTTAGTATGGTAGGAAATGTTTACTAATGTCTGTTATTTGAAATACTAAGCCTCTTAACATTTTATTTAAGGTATTTTGTAGATGTCTTATCTAATATCTGATAAGCATCTAATAATGCCTACGAAAGCCAAGACTTTGTCTCAGGGCAGTTCTGTTCCTAACATAATGGTTTATGTGACAGCTATTCTTTTTATTAGGAGTATTGATATATTTGCTAAACAAAGAGATAAATTTGTTTTCCTTAAGATCTGTTTGAATGTGTTAAGAAACTCTAACTGGGAAAGTTAGATAAATAATCAAGTATATTTGCTAATCAGAAGTTTAATCAGACATTCAGTGGTTAATTTGGTTGACAGATTTGAGTTGCAGTTTATACACAAGCATAATGGAGTTACTTTTGCTTATGTATGCCGATGGTGGGGGGGTCAGGTTTTGGTGCATGCATTAGTATATGGATGTTCCAATCTCCTGAGAATTCTCATTTCAAATAAAAAGTAATCTCACAATTATGTATCTGTATTTACTTCATCATTGAATTTGGTAAATGAAATAATGTCTAATATGAACAAGGAAAAGCACTGTTATCCATAGAAATGTTATACTCACATATATGGCTTGAAAATGTCTATGAAAGTAATTACTTATGGAAAAGCAAGAAAAATACCTCAGATTATGATTCCATTTATCCTGGTGTTAAAAAAGAGATTGGAAAATACTCACTTTTACTCCTAGAAGCCACTGAATACATTGTTGTGAATGCAAAGATTCTGAAACCAAATTAGTCTGAAAGACTAATGCACTCTAAAGACTAAGGGAAAGTAAAAACCCTTACCCAACTTTTTCTGGCCATCTCATTTTTTAGACCCTCTCAAGCAAGTCCAATGAAAGCCATGAGGATGTGGATGAAGATGACGGAGACGATGTGGACAGCCAGGATTCCATTGATTCCAATGACGTAGATGACGACTCTAACCAGTCTGATGAATCTGATGAACTGGTCACTGATTTTCCCACTGACATTCCAGCAACCCAATTTTTCACTCCAGCTGTCCCCACAAGAGACTCAAATGATGGCCGAGGTGATAGTGTGGCTCATGGACTGAGGTCCAGATCTAAGAAGTCCCACAGATACGAAGTCCAGGTAAATCCTTAAACAGACACATCAGATATTTATGATTAGAGCCCAATTCTAGGAAACCAGAGTGTGTCTATTCACATTCACTTATTCATTCATTCATTCATTCAGTAAGCATTATTAATTTATGACTTTTTAAGATTTTTAAAATTTATTTATTTTAGAGAGAGAAGAACAGGGGGAGTGGTAGAGGGGGAGGGACAAGGAGACTCCATGCTGAGCTCACGACCCTGAGCTCATGGCCTGAGCCAAAATCAAGAGTCTGGCACTCAACCAACTGAGCCACCCAGGTGCCCCTAATTTATGACTATGGAACACAAAACCTTTTCTCACTTGGTGATTTTATGTTTAAGTCCATGCAATTTCTTCCTACTTTTGTCTCTCAATTACAATGATCTTTTTCCAAATCCTGGCTATAAAGCATTTATTCTATTCACTTTTTTAGATTAAAGAAAAAAACTTTGGAACACAGCAATTATTTTCACAATATAATGGTCATGTTTTGAAGTTAAATACCTAAGACGAATTGCAGAGTTGCAAATTATGCTTAATCTGCAGTCGAAGGATCTGATTTTCACACATAGCCTTGCCACTTATGAATCATTTTACTTTTTAACTTTCAATTCACTTTCCCTTTGTGTAAAACAGAGATCATCAGATCTACGTCATAGTCTTTATCATATGCATAATTGATGTATCTATTAAACTAAAGGAGATGAATATGTGAAAAGGTTCGGTAAAAAACAAAGTAACATGCTAGTCCTGTTTTTTGCTTCAGCCAAATTTAGACAATTTTCATATAAATTGGCCTAAAATTTAGAAAGCAGAATTACAATGTTCCCATCCGTGGCTCTTCATTTAATTCTTCTTCCGTTTGTTCTGTGATTCAGTATCCTGATTCTACAGAGGAGGACTTGACATCACTTGTGAAAAGTGAGAGTATGGAAGATGACTTCAATGCCGTCCTTCTTTCCCAGACTGTGCGGGGGACTTCTGACGGGGACAGCCATGCGAAAGACAGTCAGGAAACAAGTCAGCCGGACGACCACAGTATGGAAACAAAGAGCCACAAGCATGCCAGAGAGTATAAGCTGAGAGCAAGTGATGAGAGCAATAAGCATTCCCATGAGATTGGTAGTCAGGAAAATTCTGAGGTCAGCAGTGAACTCGTCAGCCAAATAGTTCAAAGCCATGAAAAGGAACGAGTCCTAGACTCCAAGAGTGTGGAAGAAGATAAACACCTGAAATTTCACATTTCTCATGAATTAGATAGTGCATCTTCTGAGGTCAATTAAAAGGAGAAAAGGCAATTTCTTACTCTGCTTTTAGTAAAAAGAAAAAATACATTGTAGCAGGATGAGAGAGAATATGAAATGCTTATTTCTCAGCTTAGTTGGTGAATGTATATGTATATGGATCTGGAAATAGATACTGGTTTTGATCATTAGTTTAGTGTGTGGCTTCATGGTAACACCCTTGTAAACTAAAAGCTTCAGGGTTTGGTCTATGTTCTTTTCATATAAGAAATGCAAGCTATCACTGCATTGTAATGTTTGCTATTCTTTCATGAATAGAAATTATGTAGAAGCAAACAAATACTTTTACACACTTACAAAAGAGAATATAAAATTTTGTCACTGTAACCTTTTGTTTTTTAAATTAGTGTATATTTGGTTGTGATTATTTTGTGTGTGTGTGAATAAATCTTATGTCTCAAATATAATGAGTTTGGTGGTAGCTTTTTCTTTTTTTTTCTTTTGTCTTTTTTTTCCTGCAGCTTTATTGAATTATATATGACATGTAATATTGTGTAAGTTGAGTTGTACCACATGATTTGATCTGCTCTTGTACTGCAAAACGATCACCACCATAGCATTAGTTAACACCTCTAGCTTGTCACCTTCTCTAGCCTATCACACAATCATCATTTCTTTTTTGTGGTGAGAGCATTCAAGATGTACTGTCTTAGCAATCAGTTGCTATTTTAACGAAACTGCTACACTTAGTAGAGAGCAATCCAGGGTCTTCTGGATCAACCGTACAGCTTCTGGTTGAGCTAAGGTTCCTAGTTAAAGAAACAGAATTCAAGCTGGGGTCGCTATTCAGCCAGAAATCCTCCAACCATGCAGGACTCTTACACCCCGTGGGACACCTTTTTCTAATTTTCACAAAGCTGATAAAAAGCTAACGAAACCCTAACTGCAATCACAAGTCAATTTTATTATTTCTCATCACTCACCATTAATTTGTTCAGTAAATTTATTGCTTTGCTGCCCTCAGATGAAAACCTGATAGGTTCCATAGCAGTTTTTTTCCCTAGCTATTTTGATCACCCATAGATAATAAACAGTCCCCTTGTATTGGAAAATTTTTAAATGCAGTTTCGGGTAATAACTGAGATTTTCAATTTCATTCAAAACTAAAAGTTCTGGAAGCCTGAAGTGGAGCAAGCATCTTTACTTCCATGTCTTGCTCGTCTGCTCTTTCTAAAACTAGAAATTCCATTTGGAAATTTTAAAATTATCTATTAAGTAACTTTTAGGACAAAAGGGGCAGTTTTTCTAAAAAAGAATTATATTGAAAACACAAAATCAATAGAATATAGTTAAATCAGTGATCACAGAAAAGCCATAGCCTTAAATTCTTGCAGCAAAAAAACACATCAAAAAATGAAAATAAATAAATTGAGCTCCCATCTAAAAATAAGAAAAGAACAACAAAGTAAGACAAAAGAAAGCAGAAGGAAGGAAATAATAAATTTAAAAGCAAAAGTAATGAGGTAGAGAACAGAACAATAGTAGAAACTAATAAATCAAAATGCTGGCTTCTTGTAAAAACAACAACAACAACAACAAAATAGATAAACCATTAACTCACCCAATAAAGAAAGAAAGGCAGAAAAAAACAAATAAGAAATACAAGCAAGGAGATAACCAATGACACTGGTAAATTTTTAAATACTGAAAGAGACTACTTTACACAATCCAATACAAATAAAATGGAAAACCTAGATAAATGGAATTATTTTTTAAGAAAATACAACTTATCAAAACTGGCCTTGCTATACATGGAAAGCATAAATAGACAGATTTCCATAGAGGAAAGAGAAAAAGTTATCAAGGAACGAACTATAAAAACTAGATCCAAATGATTTTACAGGGGAATTCTATCAAACCTTCAAAGACCAGATAAGCCTAATCCCATTTAAATTGTAGCACAGAAGGAAAACTCTCAAATGATCTCTGTGAAACAACTATAATTCTGACACTCAAACCTGGTAAGATTACACACACACACACACACACCACACACACAAAACTATAAAGCAGTCTCACTCATGACTAGCAATGGAACAATCCTAAATAAAATGTCAGCAAACAGAATCTAAAAACATGTTTAAAGAGTGCATCATAATTAAGAGGTGTTTATTCCCGGACAATGAAGCTTCAATATTAGTAAATTCATTCCTATGGTTCATCATGTAGTTAGATCTAAGGAGAAAGATGTTATATGATTAGATGTATAGATGACACAAAGGACTTTGTGTTAGTGAACTATTACTAGGGTGAAAATAGTGAGTAACAAACACCCCCACTATCTCACTGGCTTACAACGTCAAATATTTTCCTTGTTCTCACTCACCAGTCTGTGGGTTGGCAGGGCTGCTTATGCTTCAGGCTGCAGGATGGATTCAGGTCTACTCCATATGCTTCTCCATTTGGGATCAGCAACTACCCAGGGTATGTCTTTCTGATGGTAGAGGCAGAAACACAAGTGGGGTGAGCAGAAACATATGATGCTTCGGACTCTGAACTTGTCACGCTACTACTGTTGATCAAATTCCATTGTTTAAAGCAAGTCACAAGCTCAAACCCAATATCAGTGTACGGGTGAAGTGTTCTCTCCCAACAATAAATCATGATAGAAGGGAAAAAAGAAATAATTGTGAACACATAGTAAAATGTAGCATAGCCTTTGACAAATTTCAACACTCATTCTTAATTTCAGAAAAATAAAATAAAAATTAAGATATATTTTCTTAACATGATGAAATATTTTATACCTCAACTCAAAAACCAGCATCCTACTTAATGGAGAAACAACTCCCATTAGGATAAAGCAGTTATGTCCTCTGTCGTGCTACTATATAGCAAAGTATTGGAGATAAAAGCTAATAATCATAAGCATTTAGGTGCATAAGACTTGAGAAAGAATTAAATTATATCTCTATGTAGATCATGTAATACTACACCTACAAAACAAAGAATCAGTACTAAAGATAATAATTTCTGTAAAGCACCATAATATAAAATTCACCTGAAACATATATACAAAACTGCAAGCAGTAACCATTTAAAAGATACAATGTCATTTAATATAGAAACCAAAAAAGGATAAAATACTTAAGGAAATGTGCCAAAACTATATTAGAAAAACTTCAGTAAGTGGAAAACACTTCTGTAAGCTAAAAAAGGCTTGAAGAAATCAAAAGACATCATTTGTTCTCATATAGGACAACTCAACACCATAAAGACGACAATCCTCCCCCAAGTTATGTATAAATGTGATACCAAGTAAAATAAAGGTAAACTTTTTTCTAGAGTTATGCAAGCTAATTCTAAAGTTCATATGGAAAAATAAACATACAATAATGGAAGGAAAATCCTGAAAAATAAAAATAAGAGAGGGCTAGCCCTAACAAGTGTTAAATAAGATTATAAAGCCTCTCTAATAAAAACACTGTGGTACTGGCAAACAGATAGAGTGGGAAGGGAATAGAAAATCCAGAAATAGACCCAAGTACAGATGGAAATTACTAGAGGGCATCTAAGATCACCTGGGGAAAGATGGACTTTTAAATAAATGGTGTTGAGTGACTGGCTATTCATTTGGAAAAAGGTAAAACTGGATCCATATCTCACACTATACATCAGAATAATCTTCAAATAGACCAGAGATGTCAATTTAAAAGGAAACTATAAAAACATGAGACAAATACGTGAGGGAGTTACTTTTTAACTTGGGTGTGGGGAAACCTTTTCTAACTATGAGAAGACTCAATCTCATACCACCTGCTATACACTAAATGTTCGTGTCCCTCCAAAATTCGAACGTTGAAACCTAATCCTCAACACAAGGGTATTAGAGTCGGGGCCTTTGGGAGGTGACTAGGTCATGAGAGTGGGGTGCTCATGAATGGGATCAGTGTCCTTAGAAAAGAGACCCCAAGAGCTCCCTGGCCCCTTCCACCAGGGGAGGACCCAATAACAAAACGGCTGTCTACGAACCAGGAAGCAGGCCCTCACCAACTCTACGGATGCCTTGATCTTGAATTTCCCAGCCTCCAGAACTGTGAGAAGTAAATGTCTGTTGTTTATAAGGCCCGGGTCTTTTTGGTATTTTTGTACTTGCTTCATTTGCCACTTCATCACCATCAACTGCAGGTGATAGCTTTATTAATGGTGTCCCTGCCCGCCATAGAGTACAAGCATCCCATTTCCTCCTGGCAAGCAGCTCCACACTGGGCTCAAATCCAAGAACATACCAAGTTAATCCAGTTAATCCCCAAAACTAAGGTTCAGGATTCATGAGAGAGAATGGAGTTGTAGCCCAGGGGATGGCGGAGAAGTTTGCTGCGTTATCGTGGGCCACAGCCGATCCGGAGCTGGCGGGGGCTGAAGCCGGCACACTTCCCGCTGGAGTAGCAGGAGGCTGAGGCTGGCAAGCAGGAAACCATGGACCACGACTGCAGAGCAAAACCCTGCAGGCCAAGGCGCCAGGAAAGCTCACCGGAGAGTGAGGGACCCCGGGTGTTCTTGCACGGTGCTCGCCCCGGCTCCGTCGGAGAAGCAGAAAGACAGGACACAAGCCAGCAAGAGAGCCCGTTTCCTGCAGCGTCCCTCCAGTGCCCCCTACAGACAAAGCTTGCCATCGTGCCAGTCGGCCGTGGGTACGGGGTCCAATTCCAGTCCTGCAAAGCCGGACAGCAGTAAACTGAGAGCTGTCCCAGGCTCTTGGCGGGGGAAAAAGCTGATTCCCGCTCCTGGGGCAAAACGAGTAAAAAATGAGCCTGGGAAATCTCTTTAAAGATAGAATGCAAGGAAGCTCTCAAACAAAATGGGGTCATAACCAAGGGACTGAAGACCAAAATTGAAGGGGATTGCCATTCGCCAAAACTGGAGTGATTTGAGAATAAAAAGAATAATGGCAATAATGAATTATAACAAATATATATATATATTTATATAATATATATGATGAATTATAACAAATTGAAATTTTTTTTGTTTCATTGGTACATAGAGATACTATAAGAGAAAGCATAAAAGAAGGAAAGGTCTTCTTTACAGATGAACGCCAGCTAATAGTAAATGTAGAAGGAATGATAAAATTAGAAAATCAGTTTGCAACCACAGTGTAATATTGACTCAGGAAATGATCACTGATTAGTGTTAAAATAATTGTACAAAAGCTTATTGGCAACAGGATATTCACCTTGTCCTAGAAGATCACCCCATAAATTACTAATTCCAAAAGAAGAAGATACTTCTAACTAGAGAGTTTTGGTGGTCAACATCTTCATCCAGGAATCAAACTTAGCTTCGCAAAAGGGACAACTAGACGTTTGCTTCCTAATGTCACACAATAAGAAGCACGCAACATCCCCTATGAAACATTTTTGTGAAAAGATGTTTAACAGAATCAAAAAATAGGAAAACAAGCAAACCCAGACGTTGAGTTACTCAATGATACGACTGACTTGAACTTTCCAAAAAGTAAAGTTTCCAGATGAAATACAGGACACTGTTATATTTGAATGTCAAATGAACAACAAAATCATCTTTTAGTGTAAGCATAGTATATATTATACCAAAGGATGAATCATTGTTTATCTGACACTCAAATTAACTGAGCATCCTGTATTTTTATTTTCTAAATCTTTAAACCCTAGAAAAAAAAGGGTGTTATACTATTCTAGATTAAAAGCCTAAAGAGGCGTAACCAAGGGCAAAACATGAACTTTGACTGGGACCTGGATTGAAAAAGAAGACTATAAAACACATTTTAGGGACAATTATGGTAATTGGAACATACACAGTGTGTTAGACGATATTGCAGAATTACTGTTAATTTTCTTAGGTGTGACCATGGCATCATACTTATGAAATGAATGCCCTTATTCTTCAGAAATGTATATTGAAATATTTAGAAGTGATGTGCCATGGTTTTTATAATTTGCTTTCTGATGATTCAGAAAACACACACGGGTCCATGAGGAGAAAGAAACCAATGTGGCAACATGTATTATTCTTTCAACTTTTCTCAAGGTGTGGAAATGTTCCCAAAATTGGGGGTAGGAGGAAAGAGCCTGCAGAATACAAAAATGTATGATGAATTACGTCCTTAAAATAATGTCTCATCCATTGATATAAAAGTCTCAGAGCAATTCCTTCATGGTTTACTTCTTATATAAAATCAAGGAAAAGGAATTAATACATTTTTACAACTTAAAAAAAACTGTGTTTAAACTATGTTCCATCACCTATGTATCCCTAATGACCTTAGATGCTCACTTCAGATGCAATCTGACAATCTTTTCATCCTTTTTCCATGTCACTAGTATAACCTAACCATGATTTGGAGTCCTTTTTTACTGGTCCTCGGCACCATCTCTTCCTCTCTCCCACATGCAATATTTCGGGCTTCTTAGTAACAGTGGCTCCAAGATTGTTTGATTGCAATTATAACGGTAACAACAAGACTTCCCAGCGAGTCAGTGTTGCCTGTGCAGCAGGGCAGAGGCAAATAACTAAAACAAGCAGTTCTGTTCTTGATTTGTACTGAGCATTCAGAAAAGGACTTAAAAACCCTATTTGTGGAGATCGAAGAAAAAACTATCTTCTACTGCACAATTTCATGAGGCGGTTTTTTATGCTTCCTCAATTTAGCGAATTCCCATATTGAAGCATTATGAATTATGTTCTCCAACTTACAACACGCAGACCCAAAGCACACACTAGCATGTTACATGCTCAACTGCAGTATTGTTCCTATGCAGTCTCTTTGACTTAACCTCTTTTATTCCAAATACCATAAAGACTCATGTCTGACTAATCTAATGTGGCTATTTTAATCCAAAGTGCAGCTACATATTGCATATAGGTCCCAATCTCCAATAATAGATGCCCCCACCCCCAAGACGCAAACAAATAAATCTGGGAGACCTATGTGGCTGAACATACTCATCTAGTCAAATTGAAAGCATAGGTTGGCAACCGAAAAAACAAAAGATCAGTTCCCTCTGAGGAACCACCAAAAGAATGAGGGGCAGACCTAAGGGAAAAATCCAAAAGAAGGGTCCTAAATGTGCCCTAAGTATTACCAACGTCGTTTACAATATATCAAGGTGATACTTTGAAGTTATTATTTAGAAATTATTCAGTAAAAGTACAGAAGTTTTGCATGAAAATAATACATCCTATTTCTTGAAGGTGCGAAAGGGTGAGAGGAGACCTACCCCTAGTAAAGCTCAAATACCTGACTTTCCCCACCACATCACCTTCTTCCTCATTCCAGACACTAACAGTGGAGAGGAAGGGGATTAAGTGCTGACCTGACACATTCTTCTAAAGAAGGCCCCCATTGTCTTAGTCTGTTCGGGCTGCTATAACAAAAATACCACAAATGGGATGGTTTATAAACAACAGAAATTTATTTCTCACAGTTTTGAAGTCTGGGAAATCCAAGATCATGGCTCCAGAAGATTTGGTGTCTGGTAAGAGCTCACTTTCTGGTTCATGGACAGCCATCTTTTTGCTGTATCCTCATGTGGTGAAAGGGACTGGTGATCCCTCTGGTGCTTCTTTTATAAAGTCATTCTGGGCTGTGCCCTATTGATCTAACCATGTTCCAAAAGCCCTGCTTCTTAATACCATCACACTGGGGTTAGGATTTCAACATATGAATTTGGGCAGGATGGGGGGCACACAAACTGTTGGTCTATAGCACCTACCCTCCAGCCTCAAAGCATTTGGAGATGGGCCAAAACACAGGCTGACTCTACTTGGCAGTGCCTCCAGAGCCCCTTTGGAGGTGTCAAATCAATGATCTAATCTACCTCAAGAAACTAGACAAACAAGAGCAAAACAAACCCCATGTCCCTTCTCACCACTTTTATCCAACATAGCACTGGAAGCTCTAGTCATTACAATAAGGAAAAAATAAACTAAATTAAATTTAATTTAAAAAGAGCACACAAATTTAAAAAGAAAAAAAAAACTATTTTCAGACATCATGATATTCTATGTAGAGAATTTCAAGAAACCTACAAAACATTCCTAGAACTAAACAATGAGTCCAATAACATTGTAGGATTCAAGATCAACATACAAAAATCGATTGAATTCTTACATACTGGCAATGAACAAGTTAAAACCAAAATTAAAATGATGTCATTTATACTTGCTTAAAAAATGAAATGTTTAGGTATAAATCTAAGAAAATATGTATAAGATCTGTATGATAAAAGTTACAAAATGCTGATTAAAAAAACACACAAAAAAAGACCTAAATACTTGGGGATTCACGCCATGCAATAGCAAGAACCCCCAAACCATACAATTAAAAAATGGACAGGAGAATAAACAGACATTCTTCCAAAGAAGACATACACATGGTCAACTGGTACATGAAAAGGTGCTCAACATCACTAATTATCAAGGGGATTCTAATCAAAACTACAAGGAGATACTACCTCATACCTGTTAGAACGGCTATTATCAAAAAGACAAGAGATACCAAGTATTGGCAAGAATATGGAGAAAAGGGAACTCTTGTGCACTACTGGTAAAAATGTAAATTGGTGCAGTGACTAGGGAAAACAGTATGGAGGCTCCTCAAAAAATTAAAAACAGAGCTACTATATGACCCAGCAATTCCACTTCTAGGTATTTATCCAAAGGAAGTTTGGATAAGGAAGTTTGGATAAGGAAGTGATTTATCCAAAATCTTTATCAATTCATCAGAAAGATATAACAATTGTAAATATTCACTCATCATTGGAGCACCTAAACATATAAGATAAATATGAATGGAAATGAAAGGACAAATAAACAGCATAAAACAATAGTAGAGGACTTCACACTCCACGTTCAACAATGGATACATCATCAGACAGAAAATCAATAAGGAAAACAGTGGGCTTATATAACATCATAGAGCAAATGAACCTAACAGACATTTATAGAACATTACTTTCAACAGCAGCAGAATATGCCTTCTTTTCAAGCACATTCTATAGAGGGATTGTGTGTTGGGCCACAATACAAGTCTTAACAAATTTAGGAAGACTGAAATCATATCAGACGTTTCTAATCATAATGGTATAAAACTAGAAATCAGTAGCAGAAGGAAAGTTGGAATATTTACAAATATATGGAAATTAAACAACACACTCCTCACAACTTAGGAGTCAAAGAGGAAATTAAATGAGAAATCAGAAAGAATCTTGAAAAGGAATAACAACATGCCAAACTTATAGGATCCAATGAAAGCAATTCTAAGTAGGAAGTTTATAACAATAAATGCTTGGATTAAGAAAAAAGAAAGCTCTCAGATAAACAACCTAACTTTACACCTCAAAGAACTAGAAAAAAACTAAGCCAAAGTTAGCAGAATAAAAGCAATAACAAAGATTAAAGCAGAAATAAATGAAATAATGAGTAGGTGGACACTAGAAAAGGTAACAAAACTGTATTGGTTCTTTGAAAAGATAAAATCAACAAACCTTTCATTAGACTGACAGAGAGAGAGAGATAGAGAGAAGACTCAAAATTATAAATGAAGGGGGACATCACAACTACATAAATGTAAAAGATCATAAGAGACTATTATCAACAATTATATGCCAATGAATTGGATAAACTAGAAGAAATGGATAAAGTCTTAGAAACATGCAACCTACCAAGGCTGACTTGTGAAGAAATAGAAAATGTGAACAGTTCAATGACAAGTAAGGACATTGAATCAGTAATCAAAAATCCCCCCCCCCAAAAAACAAAAACAAACAAACAAACAAACAAACCAGGCACAGATGGCTCTATGGGCAAGTTCTACCAAACACTTAAGGAAAAATTAATGCCAATCTTTCTCAAACTCTTCCAAAATATTGAAGAGAAAGGAACACTTCCAAACTCATTTTACAAGGCCAGTGTTACTATAATAACGGGTATATGTCAGTCCACATTTGTCCAAATCCACAGAGGGGCAACACCAAGAGTGAACTCTAATGTAAACTATAGACTTTGAGTGATTACGTTGTGTCCATGTGGGTTCATCAAATATAACAAATGTACCCCCACCCCCACGCTGGTGGGAAATGTTGATAATGGGAAAAGCTATGCATGCAAGGGGGCAGAAGGCACATGGAAAACCTCTGTACCTTTCCCTCAATTTTGTGTGAACCTAAAACTGCTCTTAAAAAATACAGTCTTTAAATATGGGGGAAAAAAACACAACAGTGGTGAAAAATGGTAGCATACCACTTAGGGTCACTTGTATTCAATTAGGAAATAGATGGCATATTCAACTGGCTAATCTGCCTAGGAGTTATACAGAACGGACCAGCTTTTATTCTAGGCTAATTTGGCCCCACAACTGAAGCATTATTTTCCTGAGTCTTCTACTCAACACCCCATATATTACAAAGTTTCCCCACTTTGAATGTTGAGAACTAGAACGTTTTCCTGCTCTGTGAGAGCATCAGAAATTTCCCCACTTGCTCCTTTCGGGTAGTTCTTTCCCTGCAGATTTCCCAGCAGGCAGTTCTGTCCTCAGGCAGATTCCTCACAGGCACACTCTGAAGACTCAAGGGCAACTCTGGAGATCTCTGGAGCTCTTTCTGCAGTTCTCTCCTCTCTGGGACTCTGTCTGCACATTGGCCTCCCTTGCACCTTGGTCTCCTTGACCACCCTGGCCTCCCCAAATTCTCAACTTAGTCTTCTCAACCCTGAGGGACTGCACTACAGCCTGGAGCCCTCTCTAGGGAATTATTGGGAAACCATAGAACTGTCATCCTTTGTTTATCTCCTCGTTTGTTTATCTTCTTTCAAGGATTACTGTTCATCACTGCTGATTGTCTGATGTTTCAAAACCATTCTTTATAAAATTTGACTGTATTTTTTTTTTTAATTGAGGGTAAGTGGGTATATCTGTCCCTGTTGTTCCATCAGGGCTGGGAACAGAAATCCTTTAAAAATAATGTTATCTTAAAAAAAAAAGAAAAGAAAAAGACCAAATAAAATATATGACCACAGAGAAATAAAAAGTGAGCTGACAAAATTCACAGGAGGAATTAAGGGTTTAAAATAAATAATTAGAGAAATAAAAGCCACATTCGAAACTATAAAAATAAAAGATACAGGGGTGCCTGGGTGGCTCAGTTGTTTAAGCCTCTGCCTTCAGTGGCTCAGGTCATGATCTTGGGGTCCTGGGATGAGCCCTGCATTGGGCTACCTGCTTCTCCCTCTCCCTTTGCCCCTCCCCCTCCCCACCTTCTGCTTGTGCTCTACCCTCCCTCCTCTCAAATAAAGCAATAAGATCTTTTTTTTTTTTTCAAGGGTGGGAGAAATAACTTTTATTCCAAAAGAATCCCATATCTATATTCCAAATCAATAACAACATTTAGGTAAGTGTATACCCTTGCTTCATAGATAACATTCATTTGAGTGCCTAAGTTAAGGGATTTAAAAATTATATATATTTAATTTCTATCACCCTTCCAATCTCATTTCCTTATATAGGCAGCATCCTGTAGAATAAAAAGTCTGATTCTAAAGGCCATATTTGCATGTATAATTTAAAAAATTAATATGTGCATGGATTTTTTACACCAATCCTGTGAAACACTATGTTCCGTTTCCAGGGATAATTAACATCAACTTAGTCTGTTGCTAATTTCCATTATTTCTCACCAAACCCATTAAAAAAAAATGAAAGATACAGTAACATGGAGGGCAGGATTTGTAAAAATTCTGTTAAAAAATAGAAAATGATAAAAAGAGAAATAATTAGAAAAGATAATACAGAAATCAAACACAGTAGCTCCAACATTTGCATAATTGATATTCCTGAATTAAGAAAGCAAAATTTAAAGTATTCCAAAATTACAAAAGAAGAAAACTTTCCTAAAATAAATGAAAAATTGAATTTGCTGATTAAACCCGTATAATTTCTCCCAGAAAAATAATTATGCATAATAATCAACACAATGGTGTATTCTAGAGCAGGATAATAAAAAATTCACTAAGCAGGTAACTTTTGGGCAGAAAAATCAAGTCATCTGCCACAGCTGAGAGAAAAGAGTGGGTTTAATCTGAACTCTCCTTCTCCATGGCAACATTTAATGACAGAGGAAAGTGGAAGAATGTGTCCAGAATCTTAAAAAGAAGGAAGACAAGATTGAGCCAAGAATATTATGCCCAGCCCATTTGTTTTATGTTTATGGCAACAGAAAGGCACTCTCAATTTGGTACACACTCTGGGAGTAATGAGGCATTAATGAGTCCTTCTTTTAAAAAAAAGAAAAAAAGAACACTTAATAAAAAATCTATCCCAAAAGTATTGAATCAAGAGAACTCAGGGGAGGGGAACCTATGTTTTAAAAGTATTGGTAATAAGGGGCGCCTGGGTGGCTCAGTTGTTAAGCATCTGCCTTCAGCTCAGGTCATGGTCCCAGGGTCCTGGGATCGAGCCCCATGTCTGGCTCCCTGTTCAGCAGGAAGCCTGCTTCTCCGTCTCCCACTCCCCCTGCTTGTGTTCCCTCCCTTGCGGTCTCTCTCTCTGTCAAATAAATAAATAAAAATATTTTTTAAAAAAGTATTGGTAATAAGTACTGAATATATCTAAATATAAGATGAAATATTTATTATTTTAGAAGAAAATAAAAGTTTATAGACTTTGACAATGTCAGTTATTAATTTTTAAAAGTGTTGGTAGAGAGTACGTATTTGTTAATACCTTATTTTTCAGAAGAGTCAAAGCCTACTGAAAAAATTGACAGATCAAAAAAACAATTGCTTGCTTAATTTAAAAAATTGATGTTGATATTAAAAATTATATTTGTAAATAATTTCTAAATAACATTCAGACAGAAACCCAACATAGCTCACTAATCCTCTCTAGTAAATTGATAAGAAGCCCTTTAGAGGTCAGGCCAAAGTAAGGACTATAACCAGACAGAGTCATTAAATAAAATTAAACCATTAAAATTTACGAATTTAAAATATGTAGTCAGTGAGCAAGAGTATGAGGGAAGCTACTGTAACCAAAGTAGGATGGTATTAGTAAAAGGTTAAAAAAGAAAAGAAAAAAAAGAATACAACATGCAGAAATAAACTCACACATATATGGTGAATTGATTTTCAAAAATAGTGCAAAGATGGTTCAAGAGAGAAAGGATTGTCTTTTCAACTAATGATACTAGAACACTTGGATACTCATATGTAAGAAAAAAAAACTTGATTCATACCTCCCACCATATGTTAAAATTATCTCAAAATGGATTATATGCCTAAACATAAAACCTGAAATTATAAAACTTCTAGAAGAAAATATAGGAGAAAATGTTCATGGCCTTGGGTGAAGCAAAGATTTTTACAAATATAACACCAAATGTACAATTCATAAAAGAAAAAATTCATAAATTGAACTTTATCAAAATTAAGAACTGCTATTAAAAATTACTAAGAGAGTCCATTTTCAAAAGGATTTCTGGATTATTACAGCAAAGATTTCAAAGCTGTAATTTAATTATGTAAAAAAAAGAAAAGTAAGATTCAGGGATGCCTGGGTGGCTCAGTCGGTTAAGCGTCTACCTTTGGTTCAGGTCATGATCCCAGGGTCCTGGGATGGAGTCCCGCATCGGGCTCCCTGCTCAGCGGGAAGCCTGCTTCTCCCTCTCCCACTCCCCCTGCTTGTGCTCTCTCTCTCTCCGACAAATAAATAAATAAAATCTTAAAAAAAGAGAAAAGAAGAGTAAGGTTCAGCATCCTCTAAAGTCTCTAATCTCCTAACTCTTGCAGAGTGGGAGGCCAAACCAGCCACTCTATATGCCCAGACAAGGGGACCTGATCTTGTGATCATATTGCATATAACTAGCACAACTTTTACCAGTCTGTAGATTCACTTCTATTCAAATTTGTTAGTACTATTTTAATTGCAAGGGACAGAAACCCTAACCTAAAATAAATTAACCAGAAAGGAAATGTTAGGGTTAATGAAGTACAGGGGTAGATCTGCCTTCAATTAGTGCTGGCTCTGGAGCTCAAATGATATCATCAGAAGCTGGTCTTTCTTCATCTCCTAAGACCCACCTAAGGTATAGTAAGTCAGAATCCTCAGGAGTTAGACTCCGGAATCTTAAAACCAACAACAGAAAACCCTTTCCAGATGAGTGCCCTAAAGCACTTATCAGTTAATTGCTTTATCTGTGTATAGCTTGTCTTTGCAAGCTAATTACAAGCTTCTTGCATGCAAGGACAATTTCTTCTGCACCCTAATCATATCTAAAATTGTGCTCGATGGATATTAAACAGGTATTCTGTAAAGTCTGGTAGATGTAGGGATGCTGCAAGTTTTTTTTTTTTTAAAGATTTTATTTATTTATTTGAGAGAGAGAGACTGAGAGAGAGATCACATGAGAGGGGGGAGGGTCGGGAGGGTCAGAGGGAGAAGCAGACTCCCTGCCAAGCAGGGAGCCCGATGCGGGACTCGATCCCGGGACTCCAGGATCATGACCTGAGCCGAAGGCAGTCGCTTAACCGACTGAGCCACCCAGGCGCCCGGGATGCTGCAAGTTTAATGCTATAAGCATCAGAAGGCATTTGAAAAAAAATCTAATATTCTTTTGGAAAATCTGAGCTAGTGAAAATATAGTTGGAATCAAAGTTTTTGAACAACTACATCCAAATGGAATTAGTGAATAAATTTGAGTTAGTAAAGAGCAGTATTCCAAAGCCCTCGGTTCTTGGCCCTGCATTGTTCAAAATTCTTTTGAACTTGAATACAGATATAGATGATAAATATCATATCTGCAATGGACCAAACCAGGAGACGTCAAATGATAAAAATGTATTTCGCAATGTTCTTGAATAGCATGGCCACCCAAACATTACCACCAGATCAATTTTGGTATTCTTCCAGTCCTCACATTATATATATATTGTTGGCTCCCTTTCCCCCCTGAGCATCAACATTTTGGCTGCCAGCTTGTCTAGACTTACGTCCTTTGACTCCAAATCTAGCAGGAAGAAAAGCTTTTCTTTTCCACAACTTGAAAAAAGTTCTGTCCTGATTTCCATTGAACAGAACCAGATCCCATGCCTGTTCATAAATACCACTCACAGGAGCCAAGGGTTCATGATGCTCTGGTCGGCCACGCCTGCGTTCCACACTCATCACTTGGGAACTAGTGGTGGTGGTGGCCACAGCTGAGGCACATAGGGACTCAGAATGGGGGGGGTTCCCCAAGAAAATCTGATTATTGTTTTGGTAAGAAAGGGGAATGGTTACAGAACTGCTAAACAACAAACCAAATAAGCCAGGGTCTCTGCCTTACATTCTACTCAGGAGGACAACTCTGTTAACAGATATTTTTAATATGAAATGATAAATGTTGGGGCACCTGGGTGGCTCCGTTGGTTAAGCGTCCAACTCTTGCTTTTGGCTCAGGTCATGATCTCATGGATCATGAGATCGAGCTCCTCATAGGGCTCTACACTCAGTGGGGAGTCTGCTTGAAGATTCTCTCCCTCTGCCCCTCCTCCCACTCACTCACAAACGCTCTCTCTCTCAAATAAATACATAAGTCTTTTTGAACAAAAAGATAAATGTGATGAAATTTGACAGGGTAGAGGGGCAAGTAAATTCAAGCTAGGGGCCAAGATCGTGGCTAAGTAAGTTTCCAGAAGGAGATGATGCCTGAGTCTAGAAAGATTCTAAGTCTTTAGGAGGTGTAGAAGAGGGCTTGGGGATGACTTAGAAGATTTGATCCCCTTGCAGGTAGGAATTATGTCTTATTCTTGCCCCGCTGGAATCCAACATGGAGCCTGATGTCTAGTGGACACTCTGTAAGTGTTTGATGAATTTGTTAATATTCCCTCATTATGTATTCAGCAAAAATTCTGTGGGAATTTGTAAGGTAGATATTTAGCCACATTATTCACAGAAGGAAACTGAGATACAGAGGTTAGGTCATCAGAATCACATGCCAGCCAACAACGGTGCCAAGGTAACTCCCACAGAGGCAGGGACACATCCAAACCAAATTCTAGACATAAGGTAGAATATCACAAATCCTAGCCTTGCATTATTAGTGCAGTAAATTGAGAAATAAAAACAAGTAAAAATTTTAGTATGGTTAGCAGTTCTTATAAAGCCCGAAACACCAAATCTTTTTCTAATGATTTCAGATGTCAAGTGGTAAAAATTTATTTTACAATGTTCTTGAATAAATAAGGACTGGGAAAAAAATCGAGAGGGAAACATGTTTGTTTGGGGGGTTGCTAAGCAACACCACACAAGCCAGAGAGCCCTTTTGGATTTCCTTTGGAAGGTGGAATCTGCAGGCCCAATGGGTCCTTCTGCTTGTGTCTGCTTCATCTGTTCACATGGGAAAATAAAAGCAAAACAGGAAACAAACAGACAAGTCTAATAATACAGAAGCCAGAAGCGTGGCGAATACTAAGTATTAAATCAGACTGGACTGTTTTTAAGCTGCCTTTTGAAGGGCTTGTCTGAGTATCCACCATGGCACTGAGACAAAGGGGTGGGGTTTATGTAGCATGTTCCAGAAGAACTTACCACACAGATGAAATAAAACCAAATAGCATCCAGCTATGTTATCCATCCCACACGGGATTTCAGGCCTGTAGATTACCGAAACTTGCAATATGGCCATAGGATTATGGCAACCAGGTTAAGTAGAATATGAATTTTGCATCTCATTTATTTAATAAGAGAACACTTCTTATGAGAAATGGATTTGTTTGTAAGATGAATATTAAAGGAAGGAATTCTGTGGGAAGGGAGAGAAATTTACAGCTTCAAGGCCTACTTGAGGAGAAGCGAGGCACTCCCAAGGGGGAAAACATGCCAAGGTAAAAGCACAGGAGAGAACATTAGGAAGCCAGAAAGAATGACTAGGTATTTGAACAGGAAATATATTGCGTGGCTGGTGATGGGTTTATGAAAACTAAGATTGAAACTGGTAGTGAAATTCTTGGAATGTAAGATTTAGGAGGTGGTGCATTAAATACTATCCACATAATGTTACAAAAATATTTCTCTGAATTTTTTTAAAATCACATTACTTGTGAAGATTTTAATTAAAATTTTGGGTAAGCACACATTTAATTCTGAATTATGTATGTGTGGACACATTTTTGGTCAGTCCAAATTCTTTTGGAGACAATGATATAGTCTTAAAAAGAATGCTTCAGATTTTGTTTTAAATCATTGACAAAGAAGGTATATTATTATTATTATTATTATTAAATAAAGGCTATACTCTTTAACATGCATCTCAGGCCTTCCATGATCTAGCCCTACCTTCTCCTCCCGTGCCAGCCTGAGTAGTTTCTCTCCTCAACCCCTTCTTGTGTTGAAAGACTTCATACTGACTTGATGCCATAGGGGCCAAGGGCAAGCCACCTCAAAAAGTGCACTTCAGCATACTGATTATTTTAAATAAAAGTTACTTAAGAAACAGTTGGTATAAGGATACTCAGAACCACCTCCATTCCCCTCCAGCAAGAAATCAATTTCCCATATGAAAGGTACCCTTCCTGTACTAAGAAGTACAAAGATATCCTTATCACCAGAGATAGGAACTTTAAAGCTGAGAAAGCTATAGAAAAAAACCCTGAGATCATAACCTGAGCTTAAGAGTCGGATGCTTAAGTGACTGAGCCACCCAGGTACCCCATGCTCTTCTATCTTAATTATGTTAAATATTTCCATCTGGGGCGCCTGGGTGGCTCAGTCGTTGAGCGTCTGCCTTCGGCTCAGGTCATGATCCCAGGGTTCTGGGATCGAGCCCCGCATCGGGCTCCCTGCTCGGTGGGAAGCCTGCTTCTCCCTCTCCCACTCCCCCTGCTTGTGTTCCCTCTCTCACTCTCTCTCTCTGTCAAATAAATAAATAAAATCTTTTTTAAAAATAAATAAATAAATAAATATTTCCATCTATTACAATAACTTATGTGGTTTTTGTTTAGTGTCACAACTGGATTATGAGCTTCTACTTTTTTTTTTTTTTTAGAGGATTCTACAACAAATACTTCTTGAGCACCTGCTATGTGCTGGGCACAACACTATGAAAGAACACAATCAGTGCAACAGGCAAAAAGCCCAGCCCTTAAGGAGTCTTCATTCCCTGTGGAATTGTTGAGGGACTGCATGAGCCTAGTCAGGCATCATAATCATACCGTTAGAGCTTTGGTTAAGACTGGGGTTTCCTAATTCTTCATGTAGAGCCCTTTTTAACCTTCACGTGCTACCATTTCTCCTCTGAGGTGCAAGGGCCTTGGAATAGCTTATGCACACAGGAAACTATTTTTTTTTTAAAGCTTTTATTTATTTATCTGAGAGAGAGAGAGAGAACACGAGCAGGAGGGTGGGGCAGAGGGAAAGGGAGAAGCAGACTCCCCGCCCAGTAACTCGGGGCTCGATCTTAGGACCCGGAGATCATGACCTGAGCTGAAGGCAGATGTTTGACTGACTGAGCCCCCCAAGCTTCCCCCACATTAAACCATTATTAAGTCACTGTTCAAAATGCTATTTTCAGTTTTGTAATATTTGTTTCCCAAGGATGTTTTGATTTTCCACAGCTCAAGGTTTAGAACACAGCAGATTACTCCTTAGTTTATCCATTTCTTTTTTCTTACTTTTTTTTTGCTAGCAAGTCTATAGTCCAGAGATATAAGGAAGAGAATACTGAATGGAAAAACAATAATATCAAGGAATAATAGAATTAATTCAATTACTATTTATTTATTGGGTTCAAGTTCTGTGCTTTCACTATGCATAGTAAGTAACATTATTATTTTAGTAAAACATACAAGATAAAACAAAATACTCTTGGGACATAACTGCAGGGAGTTATCTCATTGGTGAGATAATATACCTTAAGTCTAAATAACAACAGATGGGAGAATATAATTTAGTATTGTAGGGAAGTGAAATTGTTCCTCTACCCTTCAAGGTCTTCCAGCTGAACTTAGAATTAAATTTACACGAGACAGATTAAAAAGGGGGAAAAAACCCCAAAGTTTTCTTATGTGCACACAGAGGCCTAATAATGAAATTGAGGCCTAAACAAATGACCAAGGCAGGCAGTTTTCATATTTTTTAGACAATAAATTTGTGAGAAATTGACTGGCATAAAGAAAACAGATGTTTGAGAACTTTAATAAGAATTCTAAGTGGAATTTGGGCTGAGGTAGTAGATAAGAAAAACACACCCTGTCTTTAAGAAGCTCAAAGTTAAGGGGCACCTGGGTGGCTCAGTTGGTTAAGCGACTGCCTTTGGCTCAGGTCATGATCCCAGGGTCCTGGGATGGAGTCCCACATCGGGCTCCCTGCTCAGCAGGGAGCCTGCTTCTCCCTCTGACCCTCCCCCCTCTCGTGTGCTTGCTCTCTCTCATTCTCTCTCTCTCAAATAAATAAAAAAACCTTTAAAAAAAAAAAAAGAAGCTCAAAGTTAGGAAAAGGATACAGGTAAGTAACAAGGTAAATTGTAGAATTGATGATAGGTGGCCATGATTACCTGAATAAAATCAGGATATTATAGGCACATTGTGTCCCCCTCAAAAATCCATATGTTGAAGTCCTAATCTCCAACAACACAGAATGTGACTGTATTTGGAGACAGGGTTGTTGTTTTGTTTTGTTTTTTAAGGTAATTAAATTAAAGTGAGGTCACTAGAATAGGCCCTAATCCAATGTGACGGGTGTCCTGATGAGAAGAGTTTAGGACACAGACACCTACAAAGAGACCACCATGTGAAGACACTAGCGGAAAACCACCATCTACAAGCCAAGGAAGGAGACCCCAGGAGAAGCCAATCCTGCCAACATCTTGATCTGACTTTCAACCTCTAGAATTGTGAAAAAATAAACTTCTGTTGTTTAAGCCACGCAGTCTGTGGTACTTCATTATGGCAGCCCTAGCAAACAAATAAATACAAGGGCAGATGAAGAAAATGTACTAACCTAACCTAAGGAAATTAAATTTTATGTTTTAAGTTGTAGGAAGCCCCCAGAGGTATCTAAGCATCAATGTGACAGGAGCAGTTTTGGTTCTGAATACAATTTGGGAACGCGGGGACCCTGGAGTGGCGGATGGAGATGGAATTGACAGGTTAGTTGTTCCAGTGAGGAATAAAACAAAACATAGAGCAAGGGCCCTGGGCGAAATCACTGACAACAGGCATGAGAAACGGAGGTCCTATCAGAGAGATTTGTGGGGCAAAAGTAACAAGATTTGGGGAGATGAGGTGTAGGAGGAGAAGAGCAGACAGATGAGGGTATCACGGAGAAGCATATCTTGACAAGTAAGGAGGACAGCCATGTCTCAAATTTCAACTGGGGGAACAGGAGGTGACGCAGGCTTAAAAGAGAAGGGGAATGGATATTTAATTTGGGATACGTTAAGTCTGAGACAATTGCAGATCCTCCAGTTGGATGAGCTCACTGTAGAGTGGGAATAAAGTTCTGGCCCCGGGGCTGACGTGGGATTGTGACTTGGAAGCCAGAGCCTGAGCCGGCAGCCGGGGGCGGGAGGGGATGAGCTCGAGCTCAGAGCACCAGCGATCTGAATGTTCCAGGACGGAATCTTTGGGGTCCCCACAATGTGTGGAGAGAGGAGCCGACCAGAGGTTGAAGAAACCATCCAAAAAGCAGCAGAAGCGGGAACAAGGGGGCCGCCAAAGGCCAAGGAAGTCAGCATTAGTAGTTTGTTGGTAGTTTTCAAACGAAGTTAAGATTTCTTTGCCCCTGCTGCAGAGCAGCGCAGGCTGGATTTCGCTAGTACACACCATCCCACAAAATGGTTTTCTCTCTCTTTCTCTCTCTGCACTTTGGGAGAGGCAGAAGGGGCAGGCGGTGAACAGGGACCCAAGCATTATGTCGGGGTCACGCAGGGAGTGACAGCTCCACAAGCCCCTTCCCCGCAGGCGAGCGGGCGGGGCAGCGAACCCCTCCCTGCCGGAGCCCCTCCACCCGAATGGAACGTGGGCGCCCGCTCCCGGGCTCCCGCTCCACTTGGAACACGAGCCTAGGCGCCGCTAGCAGACCGCGCGGTCTGCGGGGGCGGCTTCCTCGCACCTCCCCCTGCAGCACGCCGCGGCCGCTGGGCGAGGCGAGGCTAGGCGAGGGGGAGGCGGGCCGAGGGGGCGGGCCGAGGGGGCGGGCAGGGGACGCGGGACCGCGGGGAGGTCGGGGGCGGGGAGCTGGAGGCGGCGGGCCCCGGGAAGAAAAGAACATGGCTCCTGCAGCGCGCTGCGCCGAGCGCGGCGAGGGGCGAAGGCGCGCGGGGCGCCAGTGACCGCGATGGTGAACTCGAGCCGCGTGCAGCCGCAGCAGCCCGGGGCCCCGAAGCGGTCGCCCGCGTCCCGAGCGGCCGGCCCCGGCCGGCTGATGGCGGGCGGCGCGGCCGTGGGCGCCGGCCTCGGGGCTCCAGGCGGCCTCCGCGAGCAGAGGGGCCTGGAGATCGAGATGGAGCGTATCCGGCAGGCGGCCGCGCGGGACCCCCCGGCCGGAGCCTCAGCCTCCCCCTCTCCTCCGCTCTCCTCGTGCTCGCGGCAGGCTTGGAGCCGTGACAACCCAGGCTTCGAGGCCGAGGAGGAGGAGGAGGAAGAGGAGGTGGAAGGAGAGGAAGGAGGAATGGTGGTGGAGATGGACGTGGAGTGGCGCCCGGGCAGCCGGAGGTCGGCCGCCTCCTCCGCCGTGAGCTCCGTGGGCTCCCGGGGCCGGGGGCTGGGGGGTTACCACGGCACTGGCCACCCGAGCGGGAGGCGGCGCCGGCGAGAGGACCAGGGCCCGCCGAGTCCCAGCCCGGCCGGCGGCGGGGACCCGCTGCATCGCCACCTCCCCCTGGACGGGCAGCCGCCCCGAGTGGCCTGGGCCGAGAGGCTGGTTCGTGGGCTGCGAGGTAAGAGCGCGCGACCCGCAGCGGCTGATGCACAAACCAGAGCTGCGGGCGCCGGCCGGAGCCATCGCCCGCTGTGGGCAGCTTTCCGGGGTTCCCCCTCGCATCCTTCCTGTGTCCCCGCCTCCCTTGGAAGCGCGTACCCCATTCTGCTAATTGTGCTCTACTTCCGGTACCCATGCGGAATTCCACTGCGCCCTTGTTTGTGCAAATTTATGGGATACCTCCTTCTTATAACGGAAGGAGATTGGTCAGCATATTTTTTCCTCTGTATATAAGTGAAAGCCGTATTAGAATGAAAGGGTACCTCTGAACATTTTTTTTCTTGTAGGGGAAAAAAAGAAAAAATATTCTAATACAGCTGAAGGTGGTTGCACCTGTATATCGGGTCTTCCGTTGGTCTGGACGCCCTCTTACCCCTCGTTCCATTCTGGAAAGGGTAACTGTAGTGTTATCCAAGTTGTGGGGCAAGTGTCATTGAGTTGTCACGGATGTTGTTTTGGTGATGTGTGTGGTGGTTTGGGGGAGAGCGAGCTGTTGAGAACACCACAAATAGAATAAAATAATGTCTATGAAGACAGTTATTTAGCCATTTCTAATCTAGGCGTTTTTCTAAAACAATTGCAAAGAAAAAGTTACATTGTTTAAAAAACTTGGTAGTATGGTTTTAAATAGCTAACTTAATGTTCTCTGAAATTCCAACAAAACAGTGAAGTCACCAGATACCAGCTGTGTGTACATGTATCAGAGTTCAGTGCACCCAACTTTCCAGAGGCAGGAAAGGAATTTTCAAATTTGCCAGTGCCTATTTAGAGGACCCAGATTTTCCAGGAGCAGAGAGGATCCTGTTTTGCGAGGTTTTGTCAGAGGCATCCTTGGAAAAGAGTTGCATTTGCTCTCACATTCAAATTATTTTAATCTCCACTTTTTAAAGAGTTTCCATTCTCCATTCTTTTGAAAGTTTCCCTTCCCTACTCTTCCCTGTCAGTTTTGCAAATCTTGTACAAAAAATCCAACTGTTTTTATAGCAATGTGATTAAGACCAAGTCAGCCCTACACCCAAATTCCAGTTCTACCACACAGTGGCAAATTGCTTTATCTCTCTGATCCCCAATTTTTGCTTTTCTTAAAAAGAGATAATCATAATACTTTGTTCTTGAATGGGGAGAATTAAATGAGATGAAACATGTGAAATGCTTAGCATGTCTCTGACATGTTGTGAGTGCTTCATAAATATAAATTGATTCATAAATTTTCAATAGTGTGCACTTTTGTACTTTTATGTAAGTGCTTATGCTGTTACTTTGATTCATGTCATGGTGGGGAACAAAAGACCCTTTTTGAACAACCTATGTGAGTAAGTTAGTAAAGCTTTTTAAGGTTCAAAACTGTATCCAAACAAATTATTTTACATTGTTTTAAGTGTGCTTTAAAAAATATTCACTGAAGTAAGAGAAGTTTTTTGCAAGTTAATGAATAATAAATCATGATCCTTTAACCTTCTTTGAATAAACTCAATAATGGAATATAATGAAATGAAATATATATCCTTATATGAGTTTATATACATGTGTAGTTCTTCAAAAATTTTTTCTCAAAAAAATTTACAATGTATAGGCTCATAGGGAACTTCTAGTCAAACTTTATCAATGGTCTAATTAGTAGGGCAAGAGACACAGGAAAATGTTAATCTTAGGAAATTTTAGAATAAATTTTATTTTATTAAATATATTAAAAATTAAACATACATATCACTTATTAAATAAGTGACGTTTGTTGAATAATTAGCACCTCCTATGAAATTAGTACTGAACTAGGTGCTCCCCCACCACTGCCACCAAAAAAAAAAGAGGTAAAATAGCACCATCACCATTTTCCTATGGATAGAAACCAAGAAAAGTAAAATAAATAACCATGAATGAGTTGTGATTTTTTTCCCTCATGGGATACCAATGACAAAAATCTTACATGCATTAAGTAGTAAGTAGTACCCTAGGATCAGGACAGAAAGTAACTTGCAATTTCTAAAGGTAGGAAAGATTACTCAAGCTTGGAGTGGTCAGGAGCTTCCCTGGAGGTCTCCTGCCTTCGTGATTTTGTACAACTCACTAAGATTCCCCGAGCCTCTGTTCCTGATTTATAAAACGGAGGAGTTGAACCTAATCTCCAGAGTCTTTTCTAGCTTCCACATACTCTGTGAAGTTCTTTAATGACATGAATCCAAGATGGACAACAAATGGTCTTTTTTGCTTTTTGTACAGTAGATAGATCTATCTCCTTAGCAGGAGTAAGATGGTAAAGAAGAAATGTTTGAGGTTTGGTTGTGGGAAACATGTGTCCAACCAAGGAACTGAGAATTTATCCCTAAATATTAGGAAGCAGTTGCAAGTTGTTAACAGGACCAGAAACATGCCGAAAGGGAGTATCGATAGGCAGTGTGCTGTGCAGAAAAGCTTGCACAGGGAGGCAGAGAGGCGGAAGGACCATGTAGCAGGCAGCCAGTGAAGAAGTGGTGAAGGTCTGGACCAAAGTGAAGGATGGCCGAAAGATGTAAAGACTGCCCTCAAACTTAAAGATATCCCCAATAATCTTGTTTGCTTTTTTCTTAGCAAACTCTTTTTAGTGCAAAAATAAAATTTGACACTTTACATGAGTTATCAAATTTTCTGAATTTCCAGAATTGAATGTGTTCTATGGATGTATCAACGTGGTAAAGTCATCTCCTGTTATTTTAAACATCTGTGCTTGGGGTTTCGGGTTTTGTTTTCCTGGAGAAATCCTAAAGTACTGGCTGTGTTGGTCAGGGTGGGCTGGGCTGCTCTAACAAATAGCTACCTTCTCTCCCATTCACTTGTATCATCACTGCCCATTTCCAGAAACTTTTCATCATTTCAAACAGAAACTCTACCCATTACCACGTTACCCTTCTCCTGGTATCTTCTATTCTACTTTCTGTCTCTGTGACTTTTTCTACTCTAGGTACATCATATTAGTGGAATCACAGTGTTTTGTCCTTTAGTGTCTGGCTTATTTCACTTAGCATAATTTTTCAAGGTTTATCCATGTTGTAGCATGTATCCAAATTTCATTCCCTTTGATAAATGGATAATATTCCATTGTATGTCTACAACACATTTTGGGTTTATCCATTCATCAGTTGACGAACACATGGGTTGTTTCCACCTTTTGGCTATTGTGACTTTCCCTTTGTTTTTAATCCAAACCTCACTCCATCACTTCTTCTTTTTCTTTTTTTATTTGCACTATAATTTTGAACAAACAAGATTTTGTATTTCCGTAGCTGTGGGGATTTTTTTGAGGGAGCATTGCTACTGTGAGGTATGTGGTTAAGGTTATGCTAGTAACAGAATTTGTGCAGTCAGCAAACATTTGTGAGAGTCTCCTTTGTGGTGGATACTAGAGATACAGAGATGAATAATACAAGGTCCCAACTCTCAAGGAGTTCAGCTTAGTAGGGGAAACAGGTGTAAGGAAATAATTGCAATGTGAGGTCTCAGGGATTGGAGGGACCCAAAGAAGAGAGGACCAGCTGTATGGGAGGAGGTCAGAGGAAGTGAAACTTGAGTTAACATTTTGAAGGATGAGGGGGGAATTTAAGGAGGGAAAAGTAGCAGAAGTAAGAACACGCAAGCCTATAGCTTATTGGTACTTTTTCCTCTAAAAAGTTAGAGCTCGTGGAGGCTTCAAGAAGGGGGCTGATACGGTCACATATCAATCTGAAGATGATTCTAGCAAGAATGTAGAGAATGGAGTGAGGCAGATAGTGCTGGTTGGTGGGAGAATAGGTCAGGAGAGGGCTAACCGAGAGACAGGGGTAACAGTGGACTGCAACCAAGGCATGTACGCTAGGATAGAAGGAAGCTGGACTGGAGACAGACAGAAGGCATCAGAATTGTGGACCAGCTCCATGTGAGGGTTAAGAAAAGGGCCTATTCTAGGATGAAACCCATGTTTCTGGCTTGGTACCATTAACCCATACAGGGCAAGTAGGTTTCTAGACAAAGAAAAAATCTCAGTGTGGGGCATGCTAGTTATTAACTGTCCGTGGAATATGCATGTAGAACTGGCTGTTAGCTGTGGCACCTGCTTGTCTGTACCTCAGGAGAGGGCCGACTGAGAATTTAAGATTCAGGGGTCAGTAACATATAAGGGAGCAACTGAATATTCTATATTAAATGGGCCAATAGTAGTAAAAAGTCACTTCCCTTTTTAAAGTTGGGCCTGCCATTCAAATAAATATTTGGAAGGATTGTGTTTGTCTTCCTAAACAAGGCCCACATGTGTCTGAGCACAAAACCCCTGAATTCTTTCATGATAGAAATGCAATGAGAATTTGGTTAGGCTATTCACAGTAAAATCGAAGTTCGTATGGATTTGGGTGTTTACACTGTTCTGAAATTTAGACCAACTAGAGGTCAGAAGTAGGACATTTTTCAGAGTTGCACCTGTTTCTGGAGCTATAGACAAGTCTCTTTCAAGTACTTTATGTGCTTTACATATAATATTTCTAATTCCCAGAGCAACCCCACCAAGAGGTACTTTTATCCCATTTTCAGCTGAGGAAATGGAGGCTCATGATGTTCGATAAGGTCCCACTGTTCATATGTGACTGAGCCCTCAATTGATCACAGCTGACTCCGAAATTCCACATTGCACCTTGTCATGATCAATGAGTCATGGGGATTTAGTGTATATCAGATGGGACAGGGTTGGTATGAGGCAAATAATCCACACACAGTCTTTTGACCATGGAACTGAAATATTCAGGATGAAATGATACGATAGCTGGAATTAGTTTCAAAATTGGGAAGGAGTGGGTGAGGGTTTAGATGAATCAAGGTTGTTGTTGAGTTGATAATTGTTGAAGCTGGGCAAGAGATACATAGGACTTCATTATATCATTCTCTCTGTGATGTTTTTTGTGTATTGCAAAATAGTTTTGGAAGTATTTGAATAAGATAGTTGCAAAAATGGCATTTTTCACAATTATTTATGTTTGAGACATCTTTTGTGTTTCAGGTTGTCCATCTCAGAGTCCCTCTATATTCATATTCATAAGTACCACTGCCTATGGGAATATACACTGTTTAGGTGAAGTACTCCAACTTTGGCCTCTGGCATTGACCAAGCACCCTCTTAAATATGAGAGAAGCTGGATATTGTCTGGTGTCCCCCTCATATCATGTTCTCCCTAACAGCTGGAGACACTTTATGTATTCAGTGTGAGTGCCTGAAATGCTGGGCATATACTCCCTCCACGGTGAGGACAGTTGTGGGAAAAGACAACAGTTGATTTTGAAGAATGCTGCCATTTTGTAACCATTCTTATTCCATCAGCTCTGCTAAACATGGGAAGTAGTTAGCCATAGGACAGCAATTTTTTCTATTTGTGGACATAGCCATTTCTCACTCATCAGAATGTAAAGAGGTCCCCGTGTCCTAAGACAGATCCTACATACACACCCAGTGGGGAAATTGGATGAAATTTTGAAGGTGATAAATATTTGAGGAAGTAGATAATTTAGAAAGTCAATGAAATGCATAAAGTATATTGTATAAAAATATAAATAAGGGAACTTTGTTTCTTTTTACTTGAAATGTTTCATTCGGGGGCTAGAATTAAATTGCCATAGACCATTGCACGTTTAGCTTGAATAAAATTTGATGGGAGTTTGGTTTTTCTATATATAGGTCAAGCAATACCATTTGTAAATATCAAGAACCATGACTACTTAGTGCATAATTGCTTATAAACCATGGGAAAGAGTGAAATCACTGACTAAGTGAGGCAAGACAACAATCTTTCCTGATGATAAAGAGACCAGTCATCTCCACTTATGAGTATATTTTAGGCCTGGTCTCCAAAAGAAATATAACCAAAGAAATAGTGTGATTGCGTCCAGGGCTACTGAGCCTAATACTTGGCTGCCTCTGTGTTATTCTGATTGTAATTTTCCATGTCATCTAAATTTGTAATAATTTTTAAATATGATAGAGTTTCAGCGAACAAACATTCTGCTTGCCGCATTTCTTCTGCGTGAGTAATTCCCTGACAACTACCAGATCTTGGCAGAAGCAGACCTGGTCATAAGTCATGCTCCACTTTCCGTGTGCTGAAACCTATGATATGTAACACAGTGTCTTTGAATTCAGATGCTGATTTTCCTAAAGGAAATTTAGGAGAAAAAAAAGAAAAGGAAACGAAATACCCAAATTTAGGAGTAGTATTAATGTATTATTATAAGACTTAAAAAATACATAAAAACTGGTGATGGAGTCATTTCTGTGAAGTAAAAGCCTCGATGCCATTTTCCCCTGTCCTCTGTGTGGCTTGTGGCTTGATGGTGGCTTAAGTGGCTGTGTGAGTTTCAGTGATTGATGGCGTTAAAGTCTGTGGAATAAACGTGTGAGGCAGACTGCCGGGGCCAGGTTGGCTGCCATTCACAGCCGACCTAATCTAACTGAAAGGATTGAGAAGTTTGTCCTTTTTGGCAAACATGAAGGCTCTTCCAAGTAGCCAGCAATGTGATTTTACCACACTGTTCATTAATGGGGGTTTTGGATGGCCACCATGTCTGTCTGCTGAGCGAGTCCAAAACTGCGGTCACTGCCTCCAGCAAGCTCGCGGAGGGTTATGTCATCCCTGCTCAGCCAGCCCAACGCTTTTTCCATCTGCTAAAATATGGAACATGGCTGCTGATTTTATTCTTTCTCCAAAGAGAGAAAGAAGTTGGATGATTGTTGCTTTTAACTTAAAGATGATATGTTAATTAGCGTTTTTCAAATCTGTTAAGCTAAGCATGTTTAGAGTAGTCAGTCAGCATTGAGTTTCTTAAAGGAGAGAGATGGTACAGAGTAGCGAGATTTTGTGCCACTGGATATTTCCATAGTGAAATGATGCTCCAACCAGGCTTTCTTTTCATCAGGAGTGATCCAAAAGGTGTCATGTGCCATAGAGTTACATCATGTCCTAACTAGGTTTAGTAAGAGGATAATTGCCAGGTTGTGTCCTCCTCCACACAGGAAAAGCAGATGTGTGTGTGCACAGTTATTTAATATGTTCTTCTGGGGTGCCCTCATTTCCTGTTCTCTTTATAAGTTTTTACTAAGACATTTTCTGATGGGATTGGGAGTTTAGACAATGATCAAATTGTCGCCTTGTGTTTTGTACATCTGGGGGGGACGGTAGAGGCTGATCTATTCTTAAATAAAAGGCACTCCTGCTAAAACAATTTCTTAGTTACATTCAGAGCATGCTAAAAAAAAAAAATACAGGAGAATCCCCCTTAAAGGTTATACTGTTTATTTTATGTTTCTTCTTTGCCATTCATGAGATTTTTAAAAATAAAATGTCATACTTTTCATTATTATTTTAAAGGTCTCTGGGGAACAAGACTCATGGAAGAAAGCAACACTAACCGAGAGAAGTATCTTAAAAGTGTTTTACGGGAGCTGGCCACATACCTCCTTTTTCTCATAGTCTTGTGCATTTGTAAGTAGAACATTTCCTCCTACTAAAGGAAAAGTTTTGAAGATATTTGACCTGTCAAAACCATAATTGAAAGGAATTGTATATGCATCAGAGGGGTTCATTCAGAAGCTGTCTGTTTTCAATTTCAGTTTAGATATTGGTAAAGCTTTCCTCTCTCCTCTGGTAAAAATTGATTAAAATTCAGCGTTATCTGATTGGCCAGTTCATTGTCAGCCATGACCATTTTCACTATGAGATGCATGTGGCAACCTGCCAGATATCAAGAAACCAAGTAAAAGGATTTTTTATTAGATTTCCTGATAAAGGGGCGCCTGGGTAGCTCAGTCGTTAAGCGTCTGCCTTCAACTAAGGTCATGATCCCGGGGTCCTAGGATTGAGCCCCACATTGGGCTCCCTGCTCGCGGGAAGCCTGCTTCTCCCTCTCCCACTCCCCCTGCTTGTGTTCCGTCTCTCGCTGTGTCTCTCTCTGTCAAATAAATAAATAAAATCTTTAAGAAAAAAAAGATTTCCTGATAAATACACTGTCACTATTTTTACATCAATTAACATGAAGTTTAATGTAGGAATTATTTTCAGCAAAATGACATTCAAAGTTTAACGTTCAGGAAATACAAATAATGTCTCCTAATATTGCTTTTATGGATATATATATAAAAGTCCCATTCTTTTGGATCTGGATGTGTTTCCTGTGTGGGTTCCTTCATTCTAATTCATAATGTCTTCCAAATCTTCAGTAATCACCAGCCTTGTACTCTGCAGGAAACTTATGGCAGACTCATCTCTTTCTTCTTCCTCTCTTCTTTCAGTATGTATATGCATCCCCTGGGAGGGGAGGGGACTCAAGCCTTAGCCAGGACAAGTCTTAGAAACCATTTGCTTTGAAGTCCAGAAAGTCTTAGACAATGGGTTGATGTTCTGATTCGAAGGGTATTGGATGATGGGAGTTCTGTCCTGTTCTCTCTAAAGGTCTTTATGAGAACAGACAAGGAAGCAGCTTTATGATAACCAGGACCTCTTACCATACTCCTGGGAAAGGACTTCCTTCATATAGTGTACACTTAGAAAGGCTTAAAAAATTAACACCAATCTTAAAAAGAGTCCCCTTCTTTGTTTATGGAGAGAATCAAAATTTATCAATGATTTAATAAGGCCATTCTTATTACATTAAAATTGACCACCTTGAATTTAATTGACTAGGCAAAAAGCTTCCTTAAAAAATTTTTAAAATTTATTAGATTTATTAAAAAAATTTTTTTAAACTTGTAAGTTGAACATAAAGGATTGAGGAAACACTTAAGTTTCAATATTTATAATTTTAAGAAATTGAATATTGATTTGTTTACTATCCCCACACACAGTTTTTTATTAATACTAGTAAGTTCTTAATGAGCTTTTTTTTTTTTTTAAAGATTTATTTATTTATTTGAGAGAGCAAGAATGAGAGAGAGTACATGAGAGGGGGGAGGGTCAGAGGGAGAAGCAGGCTCCTTGCTGAGCAGGGAGCCCGATGTGGGACTCGATCCCGGGACTCCAGGATCATGACCTGAGCCGAAGGCAGTTGCTTAACCAACTGAGCCACCCAGGTGCCCCTTAATGAGCTTTAACAGGGAATGACGACTTTTTGCATTTTCTGAGACTTTGCCAATCCACGTGGGAACTTGAGAAAAAAAGAAGGTGTTTAAGCTAGAATGTATGTATGTGTGAATAATATCCGTTTTCTTGATTTTTTTCTGTTATTTGTTTAGGAGGGAATGTCATTACTTTTTACAACATTCTATCTAAGATAGAAATGCTGAAAAAGTAGAAAAGATCTATTCATTATATTAAAAGTTGTAAAGCCAGAGATGTGATATTTTTAATTTTTATGTTCTAAACTGTTAGAGCTTACAATACTGAAGTAGAGTTTGCTCCCTGCATAGGCGCTTAAATATTAAACTACACTGGCCTTAAATATTAACAGATTGATTAGAATCATTATTAAGATTTTTTCAAGCATGACACAGACACATACATACGTATATATTTCTTATGCAAAATATAAGTACCCCTATAAGTACGTTTAGGTTTTCAGTGGCCCCCCCCAAATTGCTTGAGCATCAGAATCACCAAGAGAATTTTTAAAAAATTACAGTTTGCCCAGATCTGCTAAATCTGAGCCTTCCAAGGTGGCCCAGGGAAGTGAGTGTTCCGATGCACTGACAAGTTTGGGAACTAGGCCAGATAGGTAAACTGAATAGCTAGAGTTCTAGGAAACATGCCTTACTTAAGTCATGTAATTAGTGTTTTCTTGTTTATTTTGGAGTTTAATGCTTTTTGTTCTTTTTCACACTAATCACTTTTTTCTTATATCAGTAGCTGCATATTTTACATAGGCCAAGTTTTATTTTCAGAGTACTGTAGAATCTCTGGCTAGGAAGGGATCTTAGCAACCATATGATCGAAACTCCACTGAATGCTAAAATTCCCCCTGCAGCATCCCTCTCAAATGGTCAGTCCTCTTGTGTCTGATTGAGCAAGAGTTCCAGGTTAAAGGACTTAACTTCTTTGAAATAGTTCATTTTGTTTCTCTATGGCTATGTTAGAAAGTTCTCCCTTATATGAAGCCAAGTCTAACCTGTCAGATTTCCTCTCCTAGCTCTCCCCTCCAAGCCCACCTGTACCAAGTACCTTTTCCATGTTCTTCTCCAATTTAGCCCATCAGAAGTTTGGAGACAGACATTCAGTCTCCCTTAAGTCTTCTCTAGGTTAAACCTTTCTGGTTCCTTTAACTGTTGATCATGTAATTGGAGACATGCCTTTGAGTACCCATGTGATAGAAACTCCCTCCAGCACACGTTCTGTTTATCAGGTCCCTTTGAAGGCACAGTAGGAGCCTCATAATGAAAGAGGGGGAAAGGGGGGCCATAGGTGTCCTCAGTCAGATACACAGCTGTGGTTCATGCCTCCTCCCATCACCTGATTCTTCACATAAATGATTCCTCAGTCTCTTCACCAGAAACTATAAAGCACTGTGTCCCCCAACTAGTATATGAACACTTTTTCCTGGAACATAGTAGCGGACTTCCCTTTCAGCTATGTTAAATTTCATCTCATTCAGTCCATCTGTTGAATTTTTTTTGGATCTAGATTCATTCATCTTATGTATCAGTTGTTCCTCTTGGCTTCACTGGATCAACAGAGTTGATATCATCCATGTCCTTATCCTGATTAATTAATCAAAAAAGATTGGTCTAACAACATCATGCATTAGTCAAAGTTCTCTGAGTTCACTGAATTATATTATCATCTAGCTCAGAATGTTCAAGAAATAGGATAATAAGGATAATAGAATAATAAGGATAATAAATAGGAGATAACGACTGGGTGGCTCCGTCATTAAGCATCTGCCTTCGGCTCAGGTCATGATCCCGGGGTCCTGGGATCGAGCCCCGCATCGGGCTCCCTGCTCAGCGGGAAGCCTGCTTCTCCCTCTCCCACTCCCCCTGCTTGTGTTCCCTCTCTCACTGTCTCTCTCTCTGTCAAATGAATAAATAAAATCTTAAAAAAAAAGAAAGAAATAGGATAATAAGAAAGACTACTTTTTCAAATGCCTGTCAGAATAACTCCACCATTCCTCTGCTATTAGCTGTTGACCAAATTAAAAATGAACATTATGAGGATAAGCGGACGTGATTTACTCCTAACAAAGACCAAATTAAAAATGAACATTATGAGGATAAGCGGGCATGATTTACTCCTAACAAAGCCTAAAGAGCCTAACAAATCGCTCCTAGTGATTGAGCCCTTTCCCATTGCTCAAAAACCATCTTTTTAACTATTAGTTTTAAAATCTTGCCAGCAATATCAATATCAAATGACCAATAATATCAAGCGTATTACTCTGTGGGTAAATGAGATAATGTACTTAACCGTATGCCTTGCATATTGGAAGCTCTTGATATGAAGTAGATAGGGTTCTGGAAGGCAGTTGGCATAGTAGGAAAAGTATAGATTTTTTTGCATCAACAGAGATCTGGGTTCAAATCCCAGCTCCACTACTCATATACACTACTTATATACTAGGTAAGCTTGAACAAGTTATTTAACCTTTCTGAACCCTTGTTTTCTCATCTGTGAAATACTTATTTTGAAAGATTTTGTGGAATGCCTGGGTGGCTCAGTCAGTTACGGGTCTGCCTTCAGCTCAGGTCATGATCTCAGGGTCCTGGGATCGAGCCCTGAGTTGTCCGGCTCCCTGCTCAGCATGGAGTCTGCATCTCCCTCTCCCTTTGCCTCTGCTCCTCCCCCTGCCCGTGCTCTCACTCATTCTCTCTCTCTCAAATAAATAAATAAAATCTTAAAAAAAAAGAAAAGAAATATTTTCTGAACTTTGGGATTAATATACCAAAAAATGCCTAGGATACTGTCTGTCACGTGAAGAATAGTAAGAGCAAAATTCTTCCCAGAAATAGTTGACAATGGCTGAATTGTTTCGTCAGTAGGTTCTAAAAACTATAGGTTCGAATTGTTTGGACATTCATTTGAAGCAACTAAGTGCCCATCAAGACCCATTTTCTATCTTACCAGTGTTACTTCTAAGCCCTGTGTCTTTAAAATTAGTCTACTTAACCCAGAGGAGAGAAATGACATGGGAACTAGGTAATCCCACTTTCTCTATAATTTAGAATTTATTCTTACTTGAAACCTAAGGTTGCTATGAATCCACCATCAAAGTACGTGCTTATATATGGGTTACTGTTATAAAGAGCCACAGAATTTCTTTGTGTGACTTAGATGCTGAACTTAAAGATGGGGATTAATGGTATTGTTAAAGATCTTTGGAAAAACCAAATGAAGTCTTTGGTGAATCTATGATAAAAGTACATTTGCCTCTTCTTTTTTTCTGCTCTCTCCGTTAAAATTTCTCAAGTTTCCTGTTCAAACGTAATAATGGAAATCATAAAGAAAAGTTTAGGTAGAGTTAGCATCATAGAAATTTGGTATTTCTGTATGTCAAAAAAAATAGACAAGATTAAAAGGCAGAAAATTCTCAAGAAAAGTTAGAAGAAACATTACAAAGGATTAATATTTTAACACATATATAACCCACAAAGCACTGAGAAAAATACCAAGGCCTCAGTAAATATTTTACGGAGTAGAAAATATAACGTATTTCACAGAGTAGAAAATGTAATCAATTAGATTAAGAAAGTCTTTAACTTTAAACTCTCCAGTGTCCAAAGAAGTAATGAAACTGGAGAAATGAACAACACAATCATAATACAGCATGATATGTCCTGGGATAGGAAGAGCTCTTATATGAAGAAATCTATGTGTCTCCATCTCTTTATTTCTGGAAGAAGAAGGCTTTGCTTTGTATTCTAAAAAAAAAAAAAAAATGAATAGTATCAAATCAACATGTTGTATACCTTAAACTTACATAATATGACAAGTCAATTATATCTCAATAAAAAAGAAATGAATGTTTTATTTTACTTGTAAAAATCTTGCAAAGATGATTATCTAAGCTAAAGATAGTTTTCCTAATTGCAAGAGAATTCATGCAGATGAACTGTTGATAACTAGGTCAGGGAAGTCGAAGTCCGTGGGTTAATCATCACATTGGTGGGAAGCTAATTCAATTTCCGGTGGCATACATTCCAACAGCTGACACATTCAGTCTGAAGATCACAGCTTGCAGCCCATGGAAAGTAACTTTTAAAGACTGCCTATGGCCGGAAAGCTCTCTGTCCTTTTCAGTAGAACAAAACTACAATGACAAGAAATGTATGTTCTTGCATAAGTACTAATTTAAACATGGCCTGCATTCCATGTGCATAGCTTTCTCTTCTTTATGTCTTTGTGATAACATATATAAATATTACATATCTTTCCCTCTTGTTTCAAATGACAAAAGTAATAACCTGAAGCTCAGTACGGGCGCTCGCAAAAGCACTTGTGTCAACAGACTGTATCCCTCAAAGATTTCCATCACAGTGTTACTTACGATTTCCTTCAAATTTTAACCAAAACTAGATTAAAATATCTGGAGGTTTTAATAACTTTAATTCACCTCTCTTGTTTATTCTGCTGTCTCACTTCTACCTCTTTAAACGCCTCACCAGAGTTGCTTAGGGTCCTCTTAATTGCTAAATTTTATGGGCTCTTTTCAGGCTTTCTCTGGCATTTGCTCCTATGGCATTTGGCTTTCCTATGGCATTTGGCTTTCTAGAAGCTTCTCTTTGGCTTCCAGGACTCCCTCTCTTCCTGTGTTTCTTCTTGCTCTATTCACTTTCTTAGTTTTTTTCGTTATGAAATGTGTTTAGCCAGTGTATTCTCTGTGATTGGGTCTTTGGTTTTCTCTTCAGGTGATCTTTTCCACAGCTTCAACTGGTACTTGCTGCTGGTGAGTCCAAGCGCCCCCTAGACCTAGCTCATGAACTACAAACCTTGTACCAACTTCTGCCCGGCATCTCCACTCGTGTATCTCCTAGGCATCTCATCCTTACCGTTCCTAACACCACACTCATCATCCTTCCCATCCAAACTTGCTTCATTCATGTTCTCTCTCTGGGCTCATGTTAACATCACCCACGTGATGCCTCTCTCCAAAGCTGGGCATCACTCTAGATGCTTTCCCTCATTCTTCTCGTGTGATCATTCCACCTACTTCTTCCTCTTTGGTGCCTCTCAAATCTGCCTTCCTTCATATATCGTTATTTTCCCCATTTTAACCTTTATCATCTCTATCCTGGATTATTCATTTATTCATTCATTCAGTTGTTCAGTAAGTTAATTAAAAACAGATTTTTTAAATCTGCCCTGAAATGTGGAAGTGATATGAAAGAAAACAGTTGGGGACGAGGATTCCCCTACAGAGAAGGCCTCTCTGAGGCCTAAATCAAGCGTGGAGCCCTTCAGATGAAGAGAACTGCCTGAGTGAAGTTTCTGAGGCAGGAAAGAGCTCAGAACATTCCAGAAGCTGAGTGAAGACAGTTACTAGAGAGAGTACCATCAAATGAGGATGGAAAGGTGGTCAGGGGCCAGACCCTATAGGTCTGGTAGGCCTTGGTTAGGGGTTTAGAGGGGGAAGCTGGGATTTTAAGTAGGGGAGAGTCAAGATTTATTTAAATTTTAAGATGACTCAGATGCCGTTAGACCACATATTGGTTGGAATCTTTTTAGATCTTTTAGTAGGACTCCCAGGCACTGCCTCCAGGCTGCTCTGAAACCAGATTAACCCAGGTCACTCTTCCATTTAACATACTATCATCACCTCACTTTCAAGATTAAGTTTAAAATCGTTACATAATAAAGTGCACTTCATTATTCCGTCTTTGCTTACTTCTTCAGACCTGCCACTCCCTATGAACACCTGTTATTTCAACCACAGCAAGCCACCGTGAGTCTCAAAAAGGCCTTGGCCTAGGCTGTCACCTCTTCTTGGTCTGTTCAGTTCTTCCTCATCCCTCAAGATCAGCTCAAGAGGCAGATCCATCGAGAAGCCTTTATCCACTAGCCCTTCCCCGGAGCTGTGCTGAGGTCCCGGGCCCACCTCAGTCACCGCACTCCTCACCCTGGATTGTCAGACTAGTTCATGCATCCGTGTCCCTCAGCACAGGGAGGGAGAAAGGGGTGCTGTTAGGCACATCTCAGAGATGCCACATAGATGTTCTTACTAAATGCTGACAGCTTCGCCCATTCTCATTCTCTCTTTACTAGTACTTCTTGCTCACTAACCCAGAACTGTTCCTAGTATGACAACACCAAGAGCTCAGGCCTAATCATTCTTTGATTTATGTGTATGGCTTTGCATTTGGCACTTTTCATTTATAGAGTCTATTCAAATACCTGATCTTATTTGATCTCTACCGTGTTTCTGTGAGGATGTGGGACAGCACAGAGCTAGCAAAGGAGTTCGGCTTCCTGGTCAGGATGATGGCTTTAGTTTGTGGCAGATGGCCTTGGAATACTGGATTCTACTGTCTTTACATCTGGTATTTATATTTGTGTGGCAGCTTTGATTTCCTCTTTGGCCCAAGAGTTACGAAGAGGAAAACAATTTTTCATTTTGAGATGGCTTGGTTTTATCTGTGTTTGCTTAATCCTTTTAAAATTAATTTTCTGGGGGCGCCTGGGTGGCTCAGCCATTAAGCGTCTGCCTTCGGCTCAGGTCATGATCCCAGGGTCCTGGGATCGAGCCCCACGTCGGGCTCCCTGCTCAGTGGGAAGCCTGCTTCTCCCTCTCCCACTTCCCCTGCTTGTGTTCCCTCTCGCTGTGTTTCTCTGTCAAATAAATAAAATCTTTAAAAAAAAATTTAATTTTCTGCATTTGTGGTTTTTAAAATATTGCTTCTTTGTTTTTTATGGGGGATTTTTTTGCTATTTTCTGTGTTTCTGTTGTCTTGTTACATTGGAAAAGTCTTCTTTGCTTTTTATTCTAACGATTTGGAGTTTTTAGTACAGTCATCTTTGTTTTTAGTCTTTGAGCCTACATTTTTTCAACAATATTAAGGATAAAATAGTGTCCATTGCTATTTTATTATTATTATTTTTAAAGATTTTATTTATTTATTTGAGAGAGAGAATGAGAGACAGAGAGCATGGGGGGGGAGGGTCAGAGGGAGAAGCAGACTCCCCGCTGAGCAGGGAGCCCGATGCGGGACTCGATCCCGGGACTCCAGGATCATAACCTGAGCCGAAGGCAGTCGCTTAACCAACGGAGCCACCCAGGCGCCCAACATTCCTCATTTTAAAATAGCAATGGACAGGGCGCCTGGATGGCTCCGTTGGTTAAGCGACTGCCTTCGGCTCAGGTTATGATCCTGGAGTCCCGGGATCGAGTCCCGCATCGGGCTCCCTGCTCAGCGGGGAGTCTGCTTCTCCCTCTGCCCTCTTCCTTCTCGTGCTCTCTGTCTCTCATTCTCTCTCTCTCAAATAAATAAATAAAATCTTAAAAAAATAAATAAATAAAATGAGGAATGTTTTTAAGACAGCTTTATTTATATTTCATGCTGATTAGTTGGTGATGCTGTGATAATATTTTTTATTCTGGCTTATTTTATGGAAAAGGGAACTTGGAAGTTAAGACAAGGACTATAGAATAGAAGAAATATATACACATAGACATATATCTGTCCTTTACCTTATATTTTTTAACATTCTCCTTTCTGTTCCTCATTTAAGGCTATCTATTTCATCCTGTAGTTTTTTTCTTCATGATTCAGCTCATTTAAAGAGTGAATGCTACCTTACAAGTGGGCTTTCTCCATCAGGGACTAAAGAGAAAATGATGATACAGTCTTGTATTTCTATTGCATTTGACATCATGTAGAATGTCTTCACATACATTTCTCCCATTGAACTATGCAGAAGCCCTAGATGTTATTTTTAAGATTTCATTTATTTATTTATTTGTTGAAGAGAGAGCACATAAGCAGGGGGAACGGCAGAGGCAGAGGGAGAAGCAGGCTCCCTGCTGAGCAAGGAGCCCGATGCAATGCAGGACTCAATCCCAGGACCCTGGGATCATGACCTGAGCCGAAGGCAGCCGCTTAACCGGCTGAGCCACCCAGGCATCCCACCCTAGATGTTATTATACCCACTTTCTTGTTGATGAAACTCAAGCTCAGATAAGTTAAGTATTTGTCTGAGATCCCAAGACACCGAGACCCACTATCATGACCACGGAGGCAGACATTCTAGGTGAAGCAAAGCTGAAACTCAAACCCAAATCATTCTGCTTCCAAATCCCAGGGGTCCTTTAGCTACAACCTAGGTGGACTCATGGTGTAGGTGATTCCGGGAGCGTAAGGAGCTACCACTCAAAGATATCCCATGGACTAGCCCAGGGCCTGGCACAAGGGAGGGACTGAGTTAATATTTGCTGATTGAATGTGTTAGAATAATCATCCCTTCAAAGCTAGATGACAGTGTTTCTCTGGATGTCCAACAGATGGTGCTAAATAGCCAAGGGAATGCATCACTTCCCTTTTAGTGAAGCCATGAAATTTCATACAGGTCCTGAGAATTTCAAAAGGAATCGATATTAAAAATATAGGAAAACAAAAGAGTTGAAATTTTTTTATTTTATTTTTTTATTATGTTCAATTAGCCAACATATAGTATATCATTAGTTTTTGATGTATCGTTCATCGATTCTTTAGTTGTGTGTAATACCCAGTGCTCATCACAATATGTGCCCTCCTTAATACCCATCTTCTGTAACCCTCAGTTTGTTTCCTGAAGTCCAGAGTCTCTCATGGTTTGTTTAAGAGTTAAATTTTTAATCAGTGGCTAAAATATTTATATGTATGCATATAGAACTAGCATATTTATAAATCAAAACATTTAAATCATTTGTTACAATTCTTTTTAAACAAACAAACAAAAAAATCCCCACAGGTAAAAAATTTAGAATGATCTATATTAATTAATCCAAAGCAAATTCTAATTTCAAGTTAATTGAAAAAATCAGCTTCATAATTACTTATTAGGTTTTGGGGACTCCTTCACTACTCCTCTAGCATCATATCAGCCTTGTTTCCTCAGCTGTCTCTGGATCCACAGAAAGCTTTCCTAGAGCTCATAGTACCTTGTCCATTCCTCTATAGGAGTTGAGTGGGCAGTGCTGTTCCCAGGGAAACTTACTGGCTTTTCTTCTTGAGGACAGAGATCACACCTTGCTTATCTTCATAAGCACTTTGTCCCATAAATATGAATGGATTAAAAGTCTAAACCCTTAACTCTGGCCCAATATAGTTTTGAGAGGTGGCAGGTCATGTAACACTTGAAAAGGAATTTCTTATCCTAATTTGTGGGTCGTAGGAGGACAGGTGAGGGAGCCTAACTAAGGGGATGGGAAAAACGTTCCTTCCCCTCCAGATAGAGCACATAAGCCTCGTGACTGTGTGTATTTATTGATCCATTGACTGCTTGCGGTGGACTTTAAAAGACACTTGTGTTTGAATCACTATTATCTACGCCGCTTTTTATTTTTTTTTAATCTTTAACAGTTTATTTCAATATCTGTGGCTGTGCAAAAGTCAACACAATACTCGAGTAGGAAGGATCAATAGAAAAAAGTGTTGTATTCATTTTAAGCTGTGGCCCGCTAAATACTGGAATACTATCAAGTGTTTCGTTCCTTGCCCCTCACAGAGTTGGTATTTAGCAGACAGCTTCTCAGAAAATAGATGCTAAATAATGCTTGGTCATTAAACTGAAGATTAGAAGTACTTGTTTTGAGGTTAGTAGTATCTAATTAACAGAATTGTTGTAAGGACTAATTGTGGGACCAAACAAGTACTGAATGCCCTATGAAAAAATTCACCTTTATTGTACATTTATGAAAAAATTTCTTTATTATGTTAATCACCATACATTACATCATTAGTTTTTGATGTAGTGTTCCATGATTCATTGTTTGCATATAACACCCAATGCTCCATTCAGTACATATCCTCTTTAATACCCATCACCAGGCTAACCCATCCCCCCACCCCCCTCCCCTCTAGAACCCTCAGTTTGTTTCTCAGAGTCCATAGTCTCTCATGATTCGTCTCCCCCCCTGATTTCCCCCCCTTCATTTTTCCCTTCCTGCTATCTTCTTTTTTTTTTTTTAACATGTATCATATGATCTCACTGATATGAGGAATTCTTAATCTCAGGAAGCAAACTGAGGTTTGCTGGAGTGGTGGGGGTGGGAGGGATGGGGTGGCTGGGTGATAGACGTTGGGGAGGGTATGTGCTATGGTGAGCACTGTGAATTGTGTAAGACTGATAAATCACAGACCTGTATAAATAATCATTATATACTCCTCTTTTTAACTAATCTTAATTTTCTATGCTGCTCAGGTGGGGAAGGGAGCTATATGAGGATGAGATTTTACTAAATAGCACTTAATCCCCAAATCATTTAATACCAGGTTTTAAATGCATTTTGTGATGCCTGAAGATTATTACAGAGTCAGCTGAGTATTGATCACCTGCTGGATATTGAGAACCGTGACTAAAAGAAGTGAAAAACTTCTGTAGTCAAAAGAAGTATAAAAGAGGGGCACCTGGGTGGCTCAGTTGTTAAGCGTCTGCCTTTGGCTCAGGTCATGATCCCAGGAACGGTCCTGGGATCGAGCCCTGCATCCGGCTCGCTGCTCCGCAGGAAGCCTGCTTCTCCCTCTCCCACTCCCCCTACTTGTGTTCCCTCTCTCGCTGTGTCTCTCTCTGTCAAATAAATAAATAAAATCTTTAAAAAAAAAAAAAAAAGAAGTGTTTCCCCTTGAAGCTTTTTGTCAGTTATAAGAATTATAGCATATTGCACATGCAAATTAGAGTCCAGTGTAAGACAGTTCTCATTAAGTACTGAAATTTTTAATACATGTGTTATAGCAAGTCGATTAAGGAGGAAGAACCATCATTATTGGGCATTTAAGTTTCAGCCACTGTACTGGGTAATTTTTAGTTACTGTTTTTTTAAAATATTTATTTATTTGTCAGAGACAGAGCGTGCACAAGCAGGGGGAGTGGCAGGCAGAGGGAGAAGCAGACTCCCCACTGAGCAAGGAGCCCAATGTGGGACTCGATCCCAGGACCCCAGGATCATGACCTGAGCCAAAGGCGGTTGCTTAACCAATTCAGCCACCCCAGGCGCCCCTAGTTACTATTTTTATGTAAGCACCAAAAACTCCTATGGGATAGCTGATTATTCCCATCCTACAGAAAAGGAAACTGAAGCTAAGAAAGTTTAAGCAGGTTGGGGCGCCTGGGTGGCTCAGTCACTTAAGCATCTGACTCTTGATTTCAGATCAGGTCTTGATCTCAGGGTTGTGAGTTCAAGCCCCAACTTAAAAAAAAAAAAGAAAAAGTTAGAGCAACTTGCACAGGTCACATTGTGAGTAGCAGGCATGGCCAAGATTCAACCTCCCATCTCCTATAACCTACTAAGCCTATAGATTATCTTCCCATCTCCCTCTAGGACCATTCGGAATGGGCTGATATAATCAGCAAATCTTCATGGCAGGGATGTAGCTTGGGTTTAGAGGGTTCCGTAGAAGATTTGACAGGTAGATGGGAGGCAGATGGGTACATTCTGGAAGGAAAGAGATGGAAAACTCAAAACTCAAAATTTAAAGAACATGTAATGAAGGGCCTATTTCCACAAGTGGGGAGGGTTATGGGAACCCACAAGGGGAGTGAGGCCCTCGGAACAGATACCACCTCCAGACCTGGGGGGACAAGGGGAGGGAATGGCATGGCATCAACCCAGTGTGGCTGTGGGAAGGGAGATTCTCCCAGCAGCTGTGGCCAAGGTTAGAGGGTGCCCTGCCAAGCTGCCTCCAGGTGTTGAGGGAATGGAGTAAGGGTGGTGGGAGCAAACCCAACCTCTCTTTCCTCAGGCCCCCAGGTTTCCTGATCAAATCAAAGGGCAAGGGAGCCCATGTGGTACAGTCTGTAGAAGTCAGCCTCATGGCGCAGAGCAGAGACGGATGGAGAACCGACATGGAAGAGAGCGGCCTGCCCGTGTTACCGTAGGGAGAGTGACAGCACGTGCCCAGCCACAGGACGAGGAGTGCGGCCTGGCCTCTGTAGTGGCCTGTTCTGAACGGCCTCACTGTGTGGAGGGACTAATCCCGGAGCGGCCTCACTGCGTGGAGGGGCTGATGGCGGGAGGGGGGTTAGGTTAAATAGGCATGTCCCAGATGTCAAGTGAAGGCGCTTGATCTTCACTTGATGCTCTGTAGTAAGCCAGTTTTGTTTCACATCAGCCAGTGTGAATTTCTTTCTTTTATAGGCCCAAGAGTTAGGGAGAGATCCTAGAAGAATGGTAAAGGGAAGGAAGGCAGGGGACACAGCAGAATGTTTGTGGCTACCTGCCCATCCACTGGGAGTGTGTGAGTGAGTGCGTGGGTTCCCCCACAGGGTTCACGTGGCTTTTTCTGTGTTCCAGTGACATATGGGATGATGAGCTCCAGTGTGTACTACTATACCCGGATAATGTCACAACTCTTCCTAGACACCCCCGTGTCCAAAACAGAGAAAACAAACTTTAAAACTCTTTCTTCAATGGAAGACTTCTGGAAGGTATTGCAAATGACTTTCAAAGTACCTCTTTACCATTGAAAATTGTTCATTTGGTTTCATAAATTCAAGTCCGCAGTATCTATAGGATCCACCTTGTGCTTGACACCGTATGAGGTGTAGGCTGTGGTGAGTTGTTAGAAGTCATGGTTCTATTGAGAACCTTGTATGTGCCTTGCACCGTGCAGAGTGTTTCATACCTTCCCTTTTTTAATCCCATAGTAACCATACGAGGTAAGGGCTGATACTACACCCGGGTGGCAGATGAGGAGATGAAGAATCAGCATGCTTACACATAGTTAGGGAGTAAGAAAAATGGACTTGTTTCTAGCCTGACAGACACTTCCTCACCCTCGTCTATAATTCACTCAGTCATTCATGATTCATTGAATGTCTGTTGAGTATCTCCTGGGATATATGGCCCATAAGGGCAAGATTTGGTTGTTTTGTCTTGCTTTGTTTTTTGGTTTTTGTCTCCTTGTTGATGATGGCCTGTGCCCTAGAGCAGCGCCTGATACAAGGCAGGCACATTCTTTCAGAGATCTCTGATGTGAAATTCAACCCAGCCCCTTCCCGGATTGTCACAAAAGCCAACACAGTAACTGAGGATAAGCTATGAGTGATACCACAGGAGAAATGTTAAACTGACATGGGAGGCATGGTGCTCAGAACCTAAGAAAACTGGAAAGGGAACTGGAGAGGAAAGACTTGTTTCTTCCTGCGGAGATGCTTTCTAAAACTCTTACTAAACCCCGGAGTCAGAGTTGGCGGTTGTAAAGATAGAGGAAACTGGACCATATGAACCCGTTAATACTGATGCCTAAAAATACTTATGCCTAAAAATACTTGGCATCCAAAACCATGCTTGTAAAGTAGGAATCTCTCCCCTCCTGAACAGAGCAAATCAGTCCATCTCTACTGATTATCTAATAAGCTGACACTGAGAAACAGCTTCTTCTTCCCCATAGGCAACTAATAAGAGACTTCTCCCATATGCACAATTCCATGGTAATGAATGCCAAGCTCTAAAAGCAGGGGCAGTGGCAGGGGCAGGGTCAGTTACTGAGTTCACCATATGCCAAAATAATCCAGACACTTAAAAGATCCACCAGATGGCAGACTGGTAATCAAAACTAGATGTTTCCTCTCCAGACAAGTTTGGAACCATGATTATGTGGGATGCTATTTTAATAAGGGAAAGTAAAATTGATCATGGTTGTGGATTTACGTGAACCACACCCCTGACCTTTAGTCCTAGGGCAAAAATCAGAGTTGCCATTTATTAAGCACCCACTGGGTACCAGGGTAGCAGCCATGCAAAGGATGGATATTATAGATGCAGGAACTTTGGCTCAAAGTTGGATCCTGCTCAAGGCCTCACAGCTAACAAGCGACGGAGCAAGATCCAGCCCAAATCTTTCTGACAGCAAAACCCATGCTTGTTACTCTACCATGTTTACAGAGTTGCCAAACTGTTGGTCATACAAACATTCCAGGAAAGAGCAAAGCAGCTACAAAGCTAAGCTTGGGGCTTTTAACAAATTTTTTAAAAAATGTTTCCTTCACTTTCAGTTCACAGAAGGTGCCTTATTGGATGGGCTGTACTGGAAGACACAGCCCAGCAACAGAACCGAAGCTGACAACCGAAGCTTCATCTACTACGAGAACCTCCTGTTAGGGGTGCCACGTATCCGGCAACTCAAAGTCAGAAATGGATCCTGTTCTATCCCCCAGGACTTGAGAGATGAGATTAAAGAATGCTATGATGTCTACTCAGTCAGTAGTGAAGACAGAGCTCCTTTCGGTCCAAGAAATGGAACTGCGTAAGTTTCTGTGCCTCCGGCAGCCATGCGCGCCCTGGCTTCTCATTCACTCATTCATTCATTCATTCATTCATCCTCTAACCCCTTAACCAAGGAGAAGATGCTTTAAATGAATCTTCAGTGCATAGAGTTAAGACCATGACCAAATTGGCCTTTGGTTTCTCAAGCTTTTTCTACTTTTTACCCCCTTCAGCTTCTGCATACATATTTTTCAAAAGGCTAAATTATTGACCACATGGCCCATCAAAAGTAGCTACCTGGGCCTTTGGAGGTTTCTTTGAAGATGTCTGGATCCTTTTTTTCTAGATCTGGTGACATCATTCACTAGGTTGTTACTGAGAACTATCCTGGTACAGAAATTCTCATTTTACTAGCATTTACAGATACATTTTGGTTCAGAGTACAGGTATTTAAAGTGTGTAATAAGCTTGTGAGGCAGTTTCGTGTCTGCTTTAAAGCCTGTCCTCTCAAGTGTGTGTTTATGATTTTGAGTATGTATTGTCCATGTGCATATTTGCAGGGATTTTTGGTGTTCTTTTGTAATCATACTTAAAACATCTTATGTATTAAGGGAGGATAGTCAGGCACCTGGGTGGCTCAGATGGTTAAGCATCTGCCTTCGGCTCAGGTCATGATCCCAGGGTCCTGGGATCGAGTCCTGCATCGGGCTCCCTCCTCGGCAGGGAGCCTGCTTCTCCCTCTCCCGCTCCCCCTGCTTGTGCTTTCTCTCTCTGTCAAATAAATAAATAAAATCTTTAAAAAGGGGGGGGGGAGGATAATCATTACTTTTAGAATTACTGTAGTTATTATAAAGAAATAAGAAGAGCTCTCAAGCTGTCCCAAGGTGGGCCTCTTAGGGTCACTGCCCCTGGGTGAGTCACTATGGTTAGAATAGTCTTCTAGACTTTACTAAGCTAATTCTGTCAGTTCATCTAGATCCCTGTCTTGACCTGAGACACCCAGACTCCAGATTTGTTAATATACAGTGGGGGCAGACAGCCTTCCCATGATCAGATTCTTTGTCTATCATCCAGTGCATACCTTATTTAGTACCAGGGTCCATAAGGAACACACTAAGTAAAGGTCAGAAGATTTAGCATAAAGGGATTGAATCATCCCGAAAGACATTTTGTCCGGCTTTGATAATGACTTTGCTCTACTCCTTTTTCTAGTTCCTGCAAAGCATAAACATGCCCTTAAACTGTAGTACCTGGTTTAATATTTTACTCTATCTCATAGCATTAATAAGAGAAGTGGATGCAGCCACTACCAGGTGGTATTTAAGAAGTGATTTCATGCGTTATCTCATCTGCTTTCACAAAACAACCTGAAATACATGTCATCTCCATTTTGTTGATGAAAAAACTGAGGCTCACTTACCCAAAGCATCACAGCTCATAAATGGAACCGTGCTGGGATTTAACCAGCCTGACTCCAAAACCCATGTTTCTTCCACTAAACCACATCGCTTCTTCCATATTAATTACGCTGTTGGGTGGCTGCTGGCCGCCCTCAGCTCCTTATCAGTATTCAGGCTTCTGGAGTGCAGGGACTGTATTTTGTTCAATGCTGTATTCTCAAAGCCTTGACCACTGCCTGGTGTCTAAAGCTGCTCAGTGAAGACCCACCAGAGGCATGGGTGAATGGGTGATTTCCACTATGGGATGGACCACCATGTATTTAAACCACCCCTTGATGCTGCCCTATTCTCAAGTTACTCCCATTTCTCCTTCCCTTGAACTCCACAAGCTTTAGGAAAGAATAGCCTTCACTTGCCACTTCCATTCCCTTACCATTGACTCACCCCTTAAAGCTTAAGCCCTGTGCTTCTGATGTCTCTCTTGGAAGCCACCAGTGGATTTGTTGAGTTTGCCAACCCAATGACCAATTCTCGATCTTGATCCCATTCAACCTCTGCAGAAACCGGCTATGTTGATTGCTCATTCTTTTGACTTCTGAGAGAGACACTAAACTTGGGGTTCCCTTCATTCTCTAATCCTCCTCTTAACTCTCCCGCTTCTCTCTCATTCCTAGGTTCTATATTCTTCTTTCTTTACGTTCTTTCCCTCGGCATTCCAGTAGCTTCCTCTCTCATGTCTGTTTGATAATTTATCATTTCATTAACAAATATACAGAGTGTTAACATGTGCCAGCATTTTCCCAGTGAAGTCTCCCTCTTCTAGAAATGCCCTTGGTGCTGGCTGGGGTAACAAAGCAGCAGGAAACAAAACAGAAACAAACCCGCTGTCTTCACAGAGCTTATGTTCTAGTGATAGGAAACAAAAAACAAATCTGTATCCTACCTGTGTCCTACCAGCTCCTTTGCATTATCCAAAAAGAGTCTCCAATCATTTTTCAGATGTCCCTTCTCCCTCGCTCCAACTTCCAAATCAGAGGCCACGTTCTGCTGACAGTCACTGCAGTGTCCTCTGTCCATCCTTCCTGTCTGTCTTCCTGTCTTCCTATCATTGCTCTGGTTCAGGCCTCATCATCACCTCTGGGTTATTGCAGGCACTGCTTAACTGAGCTGTGTCAGAGCCCGCAGGGCCACTCCCAGGTTCAGTGATGTTCTGGAAGGATTCACAAGATTTGTCACCCAGTCGCGTTCATGGCTAAGCTTCAGTGCAACGGAAGGATAAAAGCAGAAGCAGCAGAGGGTACAGGCACATGGGGTAGAGTTTGGAGGAAAAAAAAAAAAAAATGCAGGCTCCCAAAAGTGCTTTCCCAGTGGGAGTCACACAGGCCCCATGATGGGCTACAACCTATAACGGACCATAACGACATGTATGAAATGTTGTCTGTCAGAGAGGCTCGTTAGAGACTCAGTGCCCAAGGTAGTCAGTCCAGAAGGAAAGCAGGTGTTGGGCATGAGCCACTGTGTTTGTACAGACAGCCACTCTTCCCAGTCACACAACATTTTTGTTGGTTTTTTTTAAAGATGTTATTTATTTGAGAGTGCGCACATATGAGCGGGGCTGGGGGGGATGGGGGCGGGGGGAGGTGAGGCAGAGGGAGAGAGAGAAGCAGCCAGACAAGTTTTATATCAGTGTAGGGAGCTGTTTAGCAGTCAAGTTCCAGGTGGCAGCCAAGGCATAACCCTGCAACCTTGCAAGCAGGCCTTCCCAAGGAAAGGCGGTCTCGGACCCGCTGTGGCCACTTTTGTCTACATGTGAGGCCCCTATTCTCCCCACTCCAGTCTTTCCTGCAGCCACTGGAGGAACCCTGTTCCATGCCTCTCAGAAACCTTCCCTCAGTGACCCCTTCCTGCTTGCTCTTCACAATCTGATCACAGTCTACCTTTCAGCCTTCTTTCTTCATCGTATGTGAGCTGAACTCAGCTGCCAGCTGGGTGCCTTGTACTTCTCTGGCCCCGCCGGGCCCAGGCTTGAAAATGCCCTTCCCATCCACTGGTGCCTGCCTGAATCCTATTTACCTTTCACAGCCCGGGTCCACTGTGGCTTCTTCCAAAAGCTTTCTCTGATGCACCTTCCCTGGCACTGGACCCCTGGATGAGGATAGCTCTCCTCTGATCTGCCCGAGAAATTTACTTCTCCATTGGATATCATCCATCTACCTTGTATTTTAATTGTTTCATGACTCTTCTCTCCCTATTTACTGTAAATTAGAGAAGGAAAGGAACTTGGTTCTTTCCTTTTATATCTTTATATCCTCATTAATGCCAAAGAAGCATCTGGTTCCTAAGAGAACCTCTGTCAGTATTTGTGGATTAAATTCCCAAATGCCCTAAGGTGCCTGGGTGGCTCAGTCAGTTAGTGTCAAACTCTTGATTTCAGCTCAGGTTATGATCTCAAGGTCCTGAGATTGAGCCCCATGTTGGGATCTGCACTGGTCATGGAGCCTGCTTAAGATTTTCTCCCTCTCTCTCCCTCTCCCTGTACTCCCCACCACTTTCTCTCTCTCCCCCTCTGAAGTTAATTAATCAATTAATTAATTCCCAAATGCCCTGTGGAGTTTTGTTTAGTTCAGTTGCCGACAGTGGTACTTGATGAACTTGTACCTCTTGGCTGCAATTTTCTCTGAGAGCCTAGAGTCATCTAGCCCCTGAGTATAGTTACCCAGGGAAGGCAACCATATAAACTAAGGGCTAATAGCACAGATTCTAGAGGCAGGCAGTCCTGGTGTAGGTTCCTGACAATAACCTCAAAAGCTTTGAGACTGAGTTGACCTCACTAAGCTTCAGGGCCCTCGTTCCTAAAATGGGGATAATAAGTATACGAGAATTAAATAAGAAAACACGAAGCACCACACCAAGCACATTACCCAGCTTGATAAGACTTATATTGATTTATTACATACTCTGTCTTACCAGGAACCAACTGCCTTTGTATTTGCCGTAAGAGTTCCACTGATTTTATCTGTTTGTTTTGTTTTCATTTTGTTTTTTAATTAGTTGGATCTACACAAGTGAAAAAGACTTGAATGGGAGTAGCCACTGGGGAATGATTGCAACCTATAGCGGAGCTGGCTATTACCTGGATTTGTCAAGAACAAGAGAGGAGACAGCTGCCCAGGTTGCTAGCCTCAAGAAAAATGGCTGGCTGGACCGAGGAACCAGGGCAACTTTTATTGACTTTTCAGTATACAACGCCAACATTAACCTGTTCTGTGTGATCAGGTGTGTACCAAGGGCACTGATCCCTCCCATGTCTGTGTGTTTGTAGGTACATCCTAGTCTTGAGAGAGACCAGGAAACCATTGCTGCAGTTGGCTAAAAGAGAGTGCCGAGGATCAGAGCCAATAGCAAGGGAAGGGTGAAAAACAAAGGCTTAGTGAGATAAGTATATTTGGTGAAAAGGAGTTAGGATCCTAGAATATTATGAGTTGGGAAGAAACTTAAGTCTGGTCCAAGTTTATCCCAAAGCTGGAACCTTCCCAGAAAAAGCACCGTATTTTGCTAACATCTATTCTTACTCATTATAAAGATGATCAGTGCTATATGCTCTGTTACCAGGGCCTCTGGCCATCAAATCTTGACTCATTTCCCTGAGTTTCCCACTGTCAGATGAGGCCCATGCTATTTAAGAACACAAGCATGGCAGTCAGGGGCTATGCCTAGGTTCAGGAGAATACCCAGGCATCTGCTTACACGTAAGATTCACCAAAGGCACATAAAGTTCCTTCTGAGATCCTGTGACATTGCCATCATGATCACTTGGTTAGCAGGGAGAAAACTGACAAAAATCCTATGGGCTTGTTTGGGGCCTTTTGTTCATACATTCATTTATTCAGCAAACATTTATTGGACACTTAATATGTACCAGGCACTGTTCTTGGCTCTTGGGACATAAGTGAATAAAATAAAGATCCTTGCTCTTACAGAGCTTGCACTCAACCAGGAGGAGACAGATGATAGACAATAAACAATAAACGAAGGAAACAAATTAATTAAATAGTATATTAGAAGGTAATATGTACTATAAAAAAGAAAAACAAGGCAAGGGGGATCCAGAGTTCACCCCCTTTAATCCTCCTGGTGAACATGTCAGCAACACCCAGACATCGCTGGCATGAATTACTTGCATATATATTTACCAACCAAATAAGAAGGATAAATTCTCATAATATCCTTATTTTGTGATCATTTTTGAGGCTAAATGCATGCCAGCTTTACATGGCCGGTTGGATTCTTCCAGACCATGTATTTAACAACTTTTGAAGGAAATAATATCCCATGAAGTCAAATGAGTTATTACTAGAAATGAATGAAAATCGATTGCAATCATTATTGAACTTTTCCTAACGATTTCAGTGCAGATAGAGAGAGGATAAAAACAGGCACTCAACTCTGATTGAAATTGAAGGGAATGTCTGTAGAAGGCCTTGAGTATGTCTTCTACTTCCTCCCCATACTTGACGAGTGAATATTGTCAAGGCGATTATTTCATTTCTCTCTGCTGCTGTCTACGTTTCTGGAGGGGTTGACAGACGCAGGGCCAGAGCAGGATAGAGAGCACAGAGGCTACTTTCTGCCCTTCCAAGTTCACACTGAACCTATGACGAGGCGCTTCATTTCAGTATTGCTCTCCTGGGTTTTTGGTTCTTACCCATACTCTCCAACACATCGAATAGGAAGAAAACAAAAAACAAACAAAAAACAGGAGATTGACAGTGAGGAGGAAGGAAGAATTTTCACTCTTCTTTGACCAATTCTAATTTGCCGTAGTCTCTGCCTGGACCTGATTATTGCTCTTGCTTGAGTCCTAGACACTCAGGCTCGAGGTGTGGCTACCCATCCTGGAAAGGGAGAGATAGTTATACCTAATAGTTGACTGAAGGTTTTTTAAAAGTCTTAAGGAGCTAGGTATTCTATTTCTAGTTTGATAGGGAAGTTGTACCATTAAACGAATCATTTAATTTTCTCACTGTGACATCTATGAAATGGGAGTTAGGCAAGAAACATCCTCACTTCAGTTATGCTAAAACGCTAAACATCGGTGTCATCAGTGTGACTGAAAATAAAATACATGTTACTGTTTTAGACTGTCAGACATTTACTGAACACCTATTAACTGTAGGCTCTGGGAAGGGTAGCAAGAATAGCCCCTAGGGCGAATTATTAGTGCTAGTTAGGTGATACCAAATGAATGAATGAGAAACCCAGTTTGTGTATATATACACATACACACATATATATACTTACACACACATCCTACTTCTCGACAGGCCATACACGTTTGAATGCATGAGTTATATTTCTTACGTTCTTCATTGCCTAGTTGAATTACTTGGATTTAATAGAAGTCCTAGAAAGGCTTATTTGTTGATTAACTTCTACATTAAACAAAACAAAACTATAGAGCATTTTGAGGAGTATAAATACCGGAAAAGTAAAGGGGAGACTGAGGAGGAGTAATCTCTTTAGGAGGACTTGGGAAGTCTTGTTCCTTTTGGGGGCACAGAATTGTACAAGTATGTAGTTACTAGCTGTGATTAAAAATACTCTGCCACGACTTTGGGGTGACTTGTAGCTGCCGTTCCAATCCCTTATTAGTGCAGGGACAGAATAGATGGATGTCCTTCCTGGCTGCATCCATGTGTTGTTGTTGTTACTGTTTTAATTGTTCTTATTGCAACGCAGGTTATTGGTTGAATTCCCAGCAACAGGCGGTGTGATTCCATCTTGGCAATTTCAGCCTGTAAAGCTGATCCGATATGTCACAACTTTTGATTTCTTCCTGGCAGCCTGTGAGATTATCTTTTGTTTTTTTATCCTTTACTATGTGGTGGAAGAGATATTGGAAATTCGCATTCACAAGCTACACTATTTCAGGAGTTTCTGGAATTGTCTGGATGTTGTGATCATTGTGGTAGGTTTGAGAACAACACCAAATTCCCTACTCTGTTATAAAAACATGTTAATTAGAGTCCTTGATCTATCTCCTCAGTATTGTGGATTCTGATATTCCTGAAGGAGAATCTAAACGTTCTCCTCTGCTATTTCAACTTCAGTGTTACTAATCAATATCTCATTTTGCATGAGTAACCCTTCTGAATATAGAAGTAGAGAGGTATTTACGATGAGCTATCAATTAGCCACACTAATAACAAGAAAAACTTAGTGGGGCACCTGGCTGGCTCAGTTGGAAGTGCATGTGACTCTTGATCTCAGGGTCCTGAGTTTGAGCCCCACGTTGGGTATAGAGATTACTTAAAAACAAATAAATAATTTTTTTAAAAAATGAAAGATCCGTATGTGCTGATACAGCAAGAGTTCCAAGACATAAAAAAAAAAAAAAAAAAGAATAACTTAGTAATTCATATTTGGCTTTGGCATGCCATATGAGACATGAGGGAGAAAAGAATGTTTTGTTTATTCTTTTTTTGTTATTGTTAATGATATTTGTCTTCAACTACTAGCAAAAATTATTTTGTATTTTTCTGCACATGTGTAAAGTTACAGCAAGAAGAAACATCTTGAAAATATTTGGGGTAGCAGTTTAAAATTTCCTGCAAATAGTTCAGCGTACAAAATACTAGTGAGGGGGTACCTGGGTGGCTCAGTCAGTTAATCGTCTGCCTTTGGCTCAGGTCGTGATCCCAGGACTCCTGGAATGGAGCCCCACATTGGGTTCTCTGCTCAGTGGGGAGCCTGCTTCTCCCTCTACCCCTGCTTGTGATCTCTCTCTCTCTCTCTCTCTCTCTCTTTCTCTCTCTCTTGGATAAATAAAATCTTTAAAAAAGACAAAATACCAGTGAGGGACCATCCACGTTTTCTGTATCAGGTTCAAGAAAATCAGAAGGCATTGAGGATAGAGTCAAGACTATGACACCTTGTAGACCCCCTGCCTGCCCTTGACTATTATAATTTTTACACTTGTTCAACATGGTTTCCCTTCCACATCATCCTCATCACTTCCTGCCAGGGGCCTCCCTGGAGAAATGCATTTTGACCAACTTTTCCCCCTTCAGCAAGAACGCATGATCTTTTGCTGAGTCCTGTTACACATCGAAGCATGTAAGAGCAGGCTTAATTGTTACGTGCCTAAGAGCCCGTCCTTTCCACTGCCCATTGCCCGCTGACAGAGCCCCCCTGAAATCTCAGTAGGTGGTGCATTACCCTATCAGCGTTCTCTCTTCCGTTACCCTACTTCTTGGCCATTATTCTCCCCCTGCCCATAACAACCAAAAGTTCATCTGGGCTTCGTGAAGCATTTACATCAAGCCATTATCAGATCATCACTACAATTAGTTGGCAAAATATAGAAAATATTATTAAGATGTTTTAAATATAGAAAAATGTTATTCATATGTGAGTAAAAGAATGCTTAAGACATTGAAAAGAACTATATAGATCTATATTGCATGACAATAATATTAACTGGAGCAATAACAATAATAATCGCTAAAGCTTTAGAAGTCATGTGTGTCAGACACAGTTCCGAGTGCTTTTCATATCCAGACGTACACTCAGTTCTCACGGTAACCTTAGCTAACCTTAGCCACTCTGCCGTTGCCTCTCAGGCTACATGCATCTGTAATTCAGAAAGAGCTTTTACTTCAAATAAAAATTCCTGTAGAATTCGGGGTGGAACCCGTTCGACCCTGATGCATTTAGAAGTGCATCCCTTCTTTCACGATGACTGTGTAACATCACACAATTCCTGTAGGCAAACTGTGGATCCCCAAATTCTCGGTATATTAATAACAGGAACAAAGGAATTTCACCATTTAAGGAGGCAGGAAAGGCAAGGATACTGGAAGTAATTTTTCAACATATTTCTGAACTGCATGATGGAAGAGTGTGGGTCCATATACATTGAAAATTATTCTAGAAAACAATTATTGTTTGGAACCCTAAGATTGCAAACCCTGCCTTTTTAGTTTATATGGATACATTTATAGTTAAGTCATTGAGAATAAAGGTAAAAAGGTGAGTGTGAGTGTGATATTGTGCTCATTAATGGCAGGTTTGTTTGGATTTTAACCAAATACCTTCAGTATCAGCAAAAGAATAGTTAGTGGCAATCAACCTCTTCGATTATGTACACCTATCAGTGAAAACTTTAACAACACACCCTAATATATTCCATTTCTTTATAAACTCTGCGTGAGTGTGTGGGGGGGGCCTATTAGGTACATTTGTAAAAACATAGACAACAGAGAATTTGAAGGATTGGGTTAAAAAAATACAAATAGAATTCTAATACTTTCTTTTCACTTGGATAGAAATTTTCATATTTTATTTCCACACCCCAGGGAATGGCCTTGTACCCACTTCGGAGAAAATAGCTGTTGATATCATGGAAATTGAGGATAGTTTCTTTGGCTCAGCAGCCACAACATTTTGCAAGTATTTCTTTGAAAACTTGCTTCATTGTGCTATTGTTCTTGTTTTTTTGAACTCTAAGTACTGCCAAGACAACAATTCAGACAGCGTGCTTTTGTAAAGAATAAGGAAGGGCTACTGGAATCATCCTTCTCCTTTGAAACTTTCTCTGACCTAGCAGAAATGAGGGCACACCTTCTGCTCACCCTCCAAAATAAGCCCAGTGCTACACAGGACCTTCAACCCCATGAAAAAAAGCAAAGGCATTTTTATCAGACTAAGGCACACCTGAAACTTGAAAAGTAATTCTACTCTAAATATAAATATAACATCTTGGAATCATTTTGAAATTATTTTCCCTGTTTTCCTTTTGTTTCTTTAACAGAGACTCTGAAATCTATGGGCTTACTTTAGTCAACTTATTTGACCTAAACAGTCTTTCTAGCAGAATTACTGATAAAAAGAAGACTATTAAGGAGTCTAAATTCGGAGCGCCTGGTGGCTCAGTCGGTTGAGCGTCTGCCTTCGGCTCAGGTCATGATCCCAGAGTCCAGGGATCAAGCCCCGTATCAGGCTCCCTGCTCAGTGGGGAGCCTGCTTCTCCCTCTGCCTCTGCTCCTCCCCCCACTCGTGCTCTAGCTCTCTTGCTCTCACTCTCTCAAATAAATAAAATCTTAAAAGAAAAAGAAGTCTGAATTCAAATAATTTTGTTGATTGGTAGGTTTCAAGGGTGAAAATGATTATTTATTCAAGAAATATTTTCTGAGCACCTACTATGTGCCTGGCATTGTTCTAGGCATTGGGGATATAGGACTGAACAAAACAACCCAAACCCCTGCCTTTATGAAGCTTACATTAAGGAAGGAAAGTTCTTTTGTACATGGGGATGAGAATCCCAAAGAAAACTCAGGAGAACATAACTCAAGTGTTTACAAAATCTCTTTCCCTCATCTCTTTTCTCTCATTCAAGAAAAATTCTCTGGGAAATTCAGTGTACTGATATGATATTGACATTGTATAAATGACCACACCCTGGGTACAAAGCAATTGTCCCTAGTGAGAGTTGGGTAAAGAGTTATTGTTCAGTCAGTTAACCCTTCCCTGTCAACTAAGTCAACATAGAGACATATTTTCAGTGTATTCCAGAGAACTCAAGGAAAATATTCCCACCACCAGCACAAAAATTCAAGATTTATTCTGGGAATCCTTCACAGACAAAGAAAAGGTGGTGATGTTGGCTTTTTCAGCTGGGGTTGGTAGCCAGGCAGGTCTTTGCTATGATAATCACCTTGAGCCATGATCAAGACAGCCATCTTAAGAAGGGCTAATGAAGTGGTCTTTGACTATCATGCATGAGAAGAGAAAGGGAATGGACAGCAAAGGTCTCAGCACCTGTGACAACCCACCTGCTGTGGCTTCAGACCCCACAGGAGGCCCAGGTTGTAATGGTTAACCTCTGGCATTTTCCACACCTACACCTTAATCCAGTGGTGATGGATGCAAGTAGGGCCCAGTGTTCTCCTCAGATCTGGTTTTAGAGCCCAGAACTGAAGCCGATGTGAAAAGTTGCATGGTCATGAGTTAAGGGACAGAAACGAGCAGGAGGGAAACCCTTGGCTCACATATATTCCCACTGCAAGTCTTCTTGAGCCCTCTCTGACCCTCATCCACACCATCTTTTAAGACCAAGCATCTTCTTTCCTCTTAAGAGCACTCTTTTTAGATATGTCTTGTTCATCCTTCACCTTGTGTTGTGTGATGCCAACTCCTTACTAGGTTTTTGTGTTACTAGTTATTTTTGTGTGTATATCTGGTCTTGAACCAGAGTATAAGTTTCTTGAGAACAGAGTTTGTGCATTTTACTTCTACTTGTTCCTCTTAGCCCCTGGCACAGTACTGTATACATAGATATCCACTTGTATTTGTTGAATAGTAGAAAAAATGTATGGCTGGCAATTGAAAACAAAAACAAAAACAAAGCAAGATGAGGCTGAGAAGGGGGGGAAAGTGATTTCAATGAGGGTGGCAGAAAAAACAAGGCATTCCTGTTTGAGTTTGAGTTTGTAATATAGCAACATGTCGTGTGTGTGTGTGTGTACGCACGCACGTGTGCACACGTACACGTGTTCTCAGTGGGTTTCTCTTCCTAGCTAAGGGAATGCAGCTGGCTTATTGTTACACCTGTTTTGTGGCTGTGCTCAACACTTGTCATTCGTATGAGTGATTTAGATAAGTAGTTGGTGAGCCCTAGGAGTAATACATGGGTAAGGAAAAATAGTCATTTTAAGGTAAGTTACATGTTTCTAAAACACTGTAATAATACATAAATCTTTTGTTTTCCAGCTGTCAGTGGTAGCTATAGGAATTAACATATATAGAACATCCAATGTGGAGGTGCTACTACAGTTTCGAGAAGATCAAAATACTTTCCCCAACTTTGAGCATCTGGCATACTGGCAAATACAGTTCAACAATATAGCTGCTGTCATCGTATTTTTTGTCTGGATTAAGGTAATCTGCAGAGTTCATGGTCTGGATTTTTAATATTTTTCTCTTCTTTTTACTAACATGAATCACACAAAATGCTGGAGGGCTTGAGTTTGCTTTTTGTGGCCAAATTCAAATAGCCAGGCATAGCTGCTTCATATTTTGCAAGTAAACTAACAGGACCCATGTGATCCTTCCTCTCAGTGTGAATGGTGCTTCCTGTGACCTGAGCTGCGCTCTTGCAAGACCTGTCCCTGCAGGTTTGTTTATCGAGTACAATTAAGAGCCCTTTTCAACGTCAGCTGGGCGTGGGGCCCTCAGCTACACTATCACAGGGACAGGTCTGAGTTTCACCTGTTATGGTGCGACCAGGTGAAGGAAAAGGAACCAAGAATGAGGGGTGCGGATGGGAAGGGATGGAAAGATGTATTGGAAATGATCTATAGAAGGATTGCCTCTTTTCTGGGTGGAGGCCAGATGGAAGCTTTACCTAGAATTGAGATTGGGACAGATCCATACTCTTCCAAGTAGTACCTTAATTATCCGTTTCCTTCTTTTCTGAAACATAGTGTACATTTCCATGTATGTGAAAGATTAGGGCATTTCATATACAAATGAGCCTCAATTCTGGAGATGCAGGAAATTGTAGTAATAATGAGGCAGCTGCCCGCATGTCACTCTGCTATCCAGATGGTAGCTACCAACCCTAAGTGGCTATTGAAATGGAAATTTTAGTTAATCAAATTACATACCATTGAACATTCAGTTTCTCTGTCCCTCTAGCCACATTTTAAGGCCTCAATGTCTGTATGTGGCTGATGGCTACTGTACTGGACAGTGGAAATAAAGAACATTTCCTTCGTCACGGAAAGTTTTATTAAACAGCACTGTTCTAGAAGCTACTCACCAACAGTTATTTTTTTTTCCTGAATTGGTACTCACACCTGGAAGGCCTGAGATTTATCGGAGGGTGTAGGCCTCATCCTATATCTGTCTTGCTGTTTATTTAGTTACATGCTTGTTCAGGAAAAACCACCACTCACACAACCAAACCTTTATCATGAAATAGTAATAAATAATCCAAATCCAATAGGAATTAAGTAATGTGATTACAACAACCTTCAAAAAATGTTTATTGTGGCCCAAAACAGTGTATAAGAATAAATTCTAGAGATTTCCTTTCAATTTGTGCCTCAGGCTGAGTGTTTTATTTAGTGTTTTGCTTGTAACTATTCTGCTTCCGAAACTTAGAGAACCATTAAAGTTCTTTAGGGCAGGCACTGCGACTTGGCTTCTGATGTATCCCCCTAATGGTTTTCCATCGGGACTTTGAGCTAGAGCTATGCAGCTTGTCATGCCTCGGGGCTGGGATGAGCAACCTGAACAGCCATCCTTAGTGTTGCCTATAGAAATGTTCAGTATGGCTTTGCTGTCAGACAAAGCTGAGTTCAGCTGCTGGCTCTGAGCCCTGGCTGCCTCCTGAGGGCAGGATACCAGTATTTCAATCTCATTGCAAAGATCTGAGTCAGTATACATAGCCCTTCCCATAATGCCTGGCACATAGTCGCTAAATAATGAATGACAGTTAATAACATACAGTAAGTATCTCCTGGAGGGGGTTTTTTTGTTTTTCTTCACTAGTTTTCATTTGTGGCTTTTTTTCCCCCCTCTTTTAATCTTTCTTAGGGGGAAGAATATCCCTAATCCTCTTAATTATGATTTGAAGCTGTTTTTACTATATTGCAACCATCATGTAAAATTTTAGCAACATCAGACAGGAGCTTTGTTCTGTTCTCTGCTGTTCCCAGCTCCAAGAACAGGGCCTGGCACATGGTGGGCACTCAACAAATACTCTTTGAATGAGAAAAGAGAAGTTGCTGGGTTTAGGGGAAAAAGCAAGTCATTATTCTCTCTCTTCCAAAAATGTTGTTGTAAAATACATGTAACATAAAATTTATAACTTTCACTATTTTTAAGTGTACAAGTCAGTGACATTAATTGCATTCACATTGTTGTCCAACAATCACCATATGTATTTCCAGAACTTTTTCATCAATCCAGCTGAACTCCGTATCCGGTAAACACTAACTCCGAATTCCCCCCTCACCCCAGGCCCTGGTAACCTCGTCTATCTCAATGAATTTCCATAGTCTAGCTACTCCATGTTAGTGCAATCATATAATAGTTGTTTTTTGTGTGTGTGTCTGGCTTATTTCACTTAGCATAATGTTTCCAGGGTTCATCCATGTTGTGGCCTATATCAAAATTTCATTCCTTGGTAAGGCTGGATAACATTTCATTGTACGTATCTACCACGTTTTGTTCACCCATTCATCTGTTGATATCTTCCCTCTGTTACAGCTCTTCAAATTCATCAACTTTAACAGGACCATGAGTCAGCTCTCCACAACCATGTCTCGGTGTGCCAAAGACCTCTTTGGCTTTGCAATTATGTTCTTCATTATTTTCTTAGCATATGCTCAGTTGGCCTACCTCGTCTTTGGCACTCAAGTTGATGACTTCAGTACTTTCCAAGAGTGTATGTAAGTATATATGAAATTAAAAAGAAAAATTTAATTAGAGATGTCACTGCCTTCTGAAGGATAAAGAAATCTTCACAGTTGCTATTTCATCAACAAGTATTTTCAAATAGTTATTTAAAAATAAGAATTAATTATCTTTCCCAGAAGCGATGACCCATCGATGCAAAGAGGGCAATGCTTAATGCTGATAAGCTTAAGACAGCAGCTCTAGAGTAATGAGACATAGTAGAACAGCTGTAGGAAAGCAATACTGTTACAAAGGCAGAGGGCTTCTCAGCACTCAATGCAGATGGCAGCTTTTAAGAGACATTTGCCAATATTTACATTCTTATTCAGTATTGTTGCCACATGTTTTAAACTTGGAGTTTTTTTTCTAAGAAAAAAATAGTATTTCTAATATTCTAAGAGAAACTCAAATCAGTACAGGAATTTTCAGTCTTTTCCAAAGTTCTCAAATATGATATGAAGACTAAAAAAAAAATAACCGGTATTGAGATTTCCATGCCATTGAGAAAGGAGTTAGTTAGGAAAGAAGAGAATTATGATAATAGAAGTTAAAAAGGCTTTGTACTGAAGGACAGCTAATTAATGTCACTGTTTGATGGAAGTCAGGAACGGAAATGATTTTACTGATTAAGACCCAGCGTTGGCAACACACGGCCACTCAACACCACTCTGAGTGCATGTGAGGATACTGGATCTTTGAATGCATACAAGTTTGGCTAAGTCTTTTTTAAGAGGTTTTTTAAGAGGGTGACCGTGTGAAGTTTAGAGTTAACCATGTTTTAGCCAGATTATGTGTTAAATTCTTATAGCTAATTGCTTTATGTCATCTAATAATATTATTATATTTTCTTTTTAACCAAGTGGAAATAACATATTTAGCATGAAAGCATATTATTTTTATTCCAGAGGCTTCAATTGGTCATATAAGTAGCAAGAATTTTCCAAAGGGGTTGACAATTTTCTGTTATTTGGCAGCTATCTGTACTGATAAAAAGGTCCAAAAGTATGAAATCATCTTTAAGGAATGTTACATCAATGCTGGAGATTCTTTGTTTTTGTATTATGGTGTTTTGTTTTGTTTTGTTTTTATAGTTTCACTCAATTCCGTATCATTTTGGGTGATATCAACTTCGCAGAGATTGAGGAAGCTAATCGAGTTTTGGGACCAATTTATTTTACTACATTTGTGTTCTTTATGTTCTTCATTCTTTTGGTATGTACACTTTTGTTTATAGTGAGGTGATTTAAACTTCATAAGTCACCATCATAAAATCACCATCTTCCTTTATTTTTTAAAAGACCCAGGAATAACTGTAGATACCAGAAGACGTATTTTATTTTACCTCTCACTGATTCAGTTTTAAGTCTTCACCAAATACCTTTTCCATGGTCTTTCATTAATCCATATATATGTGTCTATTCAATGTAAAAAAAAAAATTAGTTCACATGCAAATTTATAAAGTCACCTAAAATAGTGCTTTGCCGAAAAAGTAGAATGCTTACATGTTTACATGCTTTTTTAACACAGATGTCAGCACTTTTGTGATCACTTGCTAGCATGACTTTTCATTCCTCTTTCTCTTCTTTTCTTTAAAAAAAAAAAAAAAAAATTGGAACTGACAAAGCAAGCTAGATCCAGGATGTCAAGAGAAATATTTGAGTGAATTATTGCTTGTGAAGATGAAGATATTTTTGTTTTAACTTACTCATATTTGCAGGCGTTAGCTACCAGCCATTTGGAAACTTAAAAAGACAACAGTAATTGCCTGGGTTGGGAGGGAGAAAGTGGGAGATGTTACTCCAGCTGCCCTTGGATTTGAGCATTAAGCCAGGAACTTACATGCATTTTATATTTTATTCTCATTTCTGCTACAGAATCTTAAATAGTATTCCTCCTTAATTTGTAGCAGTTTAATAGCCACTAAAATAATAGAGCTCTCTTTTTGTTCATTCCCCAATCATTCAATAAATATTTACTGAGCCACTATATTCCAGGCAAGGTGCTAGGTACTGGGGGTACAGACCAGCCCTGCCCTCAGGAAGATTCCACAAACTTGTGGGGAAAACAGACATAATCAAATACATAACTCTGGGGGCGCCTGGGTAGCTCAGTCGGTTAAGCGTCTGCCTTTGGCTCAGGTCATGATCCCAGAGTCCTGGGATCCAGCCCCGTATGGGGCTCCCTGCTCAGCGGGGAGCCAGCTTCTCCCTCTCCTCCCTGTTTATGCTCTCTGTTGCTTTCTCTGTCTCTCTCTCAAATAAATAAATAAAATCTTAAAAAAAAAAAAATACATAACTGTAGTCACAAACCAGAGCTATATGCCAGAAAGGAAAAGTGAAGAAAGAGTGTGTTAAGGAAGGACCTGATCAGTTGGGTGTGGCGTTTCAAGAAAACCTGTGGGAGGGGGGGGCGCCTGGGTGGCTCAGTCGTTAAGTGTCTGCCTTCAACTCAGGTCATGATCCCAGGGTCCTGGGATCAAGCCCCGCATCGGGCTCCCTGCTCCACAGGAAGCCTGCTTCTCCCTCTCCCACTCCCCCTGCTTGTGTTCCCTCTCTCACTGTGTCTCTCTGTGTCAGATAAATAAGTAAAATCTTTAAAAAAAAAAAAACCTGTGGGAAACAGGTGTTGGAAATACAAACCATTATCTTGGGGAGGAGAAAGTTAGGAAAATGAACTAACCATTACTGAATGATAATAGCTATAAATTATGTAGCGCTTACCATGCCTGAGGCCCTGTCCTAAGCACTTAACATAGATTATCTCATTAATTCTTACAACAAATCTGTAGGGGAGGAACTATGATTTCTCCCATTTTGTTAATGTAAGAACAAATAAATTTTAAAATAAAGATTAGAACATTTAAACAATATAGTCTTGGCAGTGCTAAGACTGAAATCCAAGTGTGCTTGACTCCAAAGTCTGTCTTTTTCACTAAGCTTCTCTTGACTATCTTCTATGAAGCCTGCTGTATTCCCATTTGCAGAGATCTTTTCAACTCTTCAAAATATGCTCTGTAAATCTCAAATAATATTGTATAACAATATTTGGAAGAAGCATAGAATTCCACTTGTCTGTATTAACTGTTGAAATTTGAAGAGCTACGTAGAGTTCTACACTTCTAATAATTTCTGTCAAATGAAAAAAGTGTAGACAAACAAAAATAATAAAATAAAATAATCCTACCATCCATTGGTAAATACATTGATATTTTGTTGTATTTCATTCTTGTCTCTTTTTGCAAAATATATCACAATATATGGTTTGTAAATAAAATATATTGCATTTTCCTTTGGCATGATTTAATGAAAAAAATAATTTTCCCGAAGAGTATAGTAGCAAAACTATTAATTTATGTCTTCTTAAGAAATCAGATCATTAAAAAAAAAAAAATGCATATGTCAAATTTCGGATTGATGTTTAGGAAGTATATTTAGGTTTCTTCTTTAATCTCAACTCTCCTTTGATTTACAAACAGAATATGTTTTTGGCCATCATCAATGATACTTACTCTGAAGTTAAATCTGATCTGGCCCAGCAGAAAGCTGAAATGGAACTCTCAGATCTTATCAAAAAGGTATGACAAGCCCTAATTCTCAGAATTGTTTTACTTTCTACATAAAGTGAGCATTGCTTCAGCCAGATTTCCACATCAACACTGATCAATTGTCATGGTGTAAAGTAAAGAGTAGATTGCTACATTTCAGGAATAATTTACATTTTCTCTGTCTTAGAGCTAGAGATGGGTATGCTGCTAGCCTGGACTTAAATTCTGGGAATCATTTAATGCCCTAGAATTAAATTCTCCACAATCTCTTTTGACTCTTAAGAGCTAAGCTGCTGGTTTTACCTTTACTTATTTTGAGGACACCTCTAGTTGGCTGCCACTTGCAGATCCAGAGTTCAGAATAAACTGAAAGGGAAGAATATGAAGACATTTCCACTTTTTCTATCTCAAATACAATTTTTAAAAAGTTTTAGAAGCAAATATTTTGTAGTTCACCCTTTATCCTTGACCTTCCAAGGAAGTTTTAAAATAGTCAAAGGAAAAAGGCCACAGAGTAAGGGCCTGAGAACTTTCACTTACGCACCTTCTCAGGAAGTTGTTAAATAAATGGAAGGGCAGGACAGGAAAGTTGGGTAGCTTTGTTCTTCTCAATGTGACTTCTTTATTTGGTTTAAAGTATAAAACTTAAGCAACAAAAAATAACTACATCTAAAGTACACAGCCTGTTCACTAACATCATTTTACTAAGATACCCGTGGCTCTTTGACTGTGTGATCTTTTTCTGTTGGTTCAAGTCCTAAGACTGTGTTGTCTGTGAATCATGTTGGAACAGAGAACTTCCAGTTCTTAAAACAAAACCCCTTGGATGGGACCTTAAGATTTGGGTTATCCTGAATTTTGCAGAACAATTTATTACATGTTAGCAAATCTCCAAGGTATATACAAGCAGTCCTTACTTTGCCCTTTGGTTCTGAGATGCACAGATTTCAATTATTTCATGTTAAATAACACCAGCCTCTCCACACAGTTCCTATTTCAGTTGTCACAGTATCTTGACTGAGAATAATAGTATAAAGTACAAACTTCCAGTTGTCACAGAACATTTCAGTTATCACAGTATATTAACTGTAATAGCATAACATAGAAACTTCACTGCTAGCTCTTCAGTCTACAAATTGTTACATAAATAACGGATGTGTATCCTAACCAGTGAGCGATAACATCCCTTCTTACAAAGACTAGGCTAGGTCACGGAGCACCTGCTGTTTAGTGCAGACACAAAACATGTAGTTGTGTTGCTTCTCTCTCTCCCTGTGAGAAACCCCCACGTGATGTGTTACAAGAGTGCATATCTGAAAGGGAGAATGGGCCAGCAAAGATGAAAGCCGAGCAAAGAAACAAAGACTGATAACACTGAAAGTGAAGTTCAAAACAAATGTAAGAGAGTTCTAGAATAGGTAGCTGGCCATGGGAATGTTGGCACTGCTACCCTTCAAGATCTTGAATATCTGTGGAAAGATAGATATGCAGTCAAAGAACTTAGTGAAGGCAAGTTTATCAACATGAATGAGAGTAGTGGTTGTGATGGAAAGTCCCTACAGTCTCCAAGGAAGTGACGCTGGCAAACAACGTCACATTCAAGGAACTCTGGAGATATTTTACAACATTGGAAGGGCAAAGGATAAAATGTTGGGAGCTGATCCATATGAAGAAAGGATTATCAGAGTTCCTCAAGACATAGAAAAGAGGTGTCCTCCATATCCGTTATACAAGAAGAAGGGAAGCACTATTCAAACTACTCTGGATAAAATTTTTACAAATAAATATTCATTTTACTGTTTTTTTTTAATTTCCCTGTAAATTTATAACTGATACCAAGGGAGTTTTTAATGCTTTGATGAAAAGTTTTTTTTTTTTAAGTTTATTTAAGTAATCCCTACACCTAACGTGGGGCTCCAACTCATGACCTCGAGATCAAGAGTCACGTGCTTTTCTGACTGAGCCAGCCAGGCGCCCCTGATAAGATGTTTTAAAGGTCACGGAGCAATCATAATTTTTCCTGTTGATTATTAACATCACTTGCACAGTTCGGGCTTGCAAGGTCATTTTGACAGCCCTGCACTACCGTGCAAAATAAGGTCTACACTAGTAGTTACTAGTGTAAATGGATGGTAAAGCACATGCAAAAAGAGAGTAAACTAAACCCAATCTTTTCTTTTCAACAGGGCTACCATAAAGCCTTGGTCAAACTAAAACTGAAAAAAAATGCTGTGGATGACATTTCTGAGAGTCTGAGGCAAGGGGGAGGCAAGTTAAACTTTGATGAACTTCGACAAGATCTCAAAGGGTGAGAATCACACTTTCTGAGGCCCTGGGAAATTCTATATAAAGATAAGTTCTTGGTGATAAGGATATTTCTGGCCCGAGTACTCAGAGAGATACTATTTTTTCAGAGGAGGTGTCTTTCTGGAACATATCCCAAGAGGAGGGATGATTCAGCAGTTTCTCCTTTCTTCCTGCATCTTGATGTCTCTGTGTTTGCACTGGACCATGTACATGAATGATTTCATCTGTAACCTCTCAATAATTTCAGGAAGGGCCATACTGATGCAGAGATAGAGGCAATATTCACAAAATATGACCAAGATGGAGATCAAGAACTGACCGAACATGAACATCAGCAGATGAGAGACGACTTGGAAAAAGAGAGGGTGGGTCTAGTGTAGGAGAACATGATTTGATTCAGCCCTCACTGTGTTTCAGACACCATGCTAAGTAGTGGATTACTGAGAGTCTCTCTGTCTTTCTGCCTCTTTCTCTGTCTCTGTCTCCGTCAATTTATGTAGTAGTACCCAGCATATTCCAAAAAGAATATATAACAACAATATGTAAAAATATATTACATATATATTGGCATAAATGTAAAAAAATCAAAATGAACAAATGAGGTAAAACAAAAGTGAAATATAAAACTAGACTATGAAGCTAAAAATGCATTCCATAAAAATATATACATGCTTGTTAAAGACTGAGCTACAAATTTGGCCCTAAGCTTTCTGGTCATCAGCTTAAAAAGGGAAACCTAGGAGTTACACACTTCACAGTGTCCATGAGAGTGGGGAAAAGATTTCTCAGGGGATATAAAGTTAGTTGCTCTATAAATTAACATTTATAGTAAAACAAAACTAGCAGCTGCCTTCCGTTTGAATACTTACTATGAAATGGTCTTTTATAATCAGAAAGGATAATTAAAAGCTTTTAACATTAACTTTAAAAATAAATGGTTAAACAAACCAAAAAATATCCATGGTAATTGAGGTACAGAGAATATAGGTGAATACTCTATACAAAAATCCCTTTTCTATAGGGAGATAGTATAGAACAGTGGTCTCTAAACTACTCCACAGAACTGTGTCGGTAGGTGGGAAACTTTACCAGGTATAGTGAAATGTGAACAAGAAGACAGTGAGTAAAATCACCTTACACAAGGCTGTATTTCTTCTAAGATTATATCCTTCCTACTTTGTAGTTATTAAATGTGTTTTTTTATGAAAAGGTGATAATATATTTCTTCATTTACTTTTTTTGTTGTTGTTCTATTTTTAATGTTCTTCCTTGTCCAAACAAGTTAGCGATTCCTTGCTGGTCAATAAAATTTGTTTTGAAAATTTGCCAGTCCATGAATTAGAAGTGTGAGAATCACAGTCTGGTGTTAAACAGTACATGCCCATTTCCCATCTGCCCAAGCCCACAGTGGAGCTCTGTGGGGACAAGGTGTTCTTGCTCCTCACTCAGTGACCCCATGTTCTTCAGGAGGACCTGGATCTGGACCACAGCTCTTTACCACGTCCCATGAGTAGCCGAAGTTTCCCACGAAGCCTGGATGACTCTGAGGAGGATGATGATGAAGACAGTGGGCATAGCTCCAGAAGGAGGGGAAGCATCTCCAGTGGGGTTTCTTATGAAGAATTTCAAGTGTAAGTATGAAGGAATTGGCAGAATTTGGGCTGAGGAGTTCAAATGAGACCAAGCCGCTTCTCCTACCTCTCACAATTTGATCCTTTCCATTACTAATCATCAGTTCTTTTTTTTTATAACTTTTAATGGTGTTTTTTTCTTTTGATAAAAGTACTGTATTCCTTATAGGAAAATCAGCAAATAAAAACAAAACATTAAGATCTCTCGCATTCCCACTAAACCAAAATGCCAATTAACATTTTGGTGTTTGTATCTCCATTTACATGTGTTTATTTTTTTTTTAATGTTTTTATGGCCTTAGCACATGGCATATCCTAAGATATACCTGAGGAGAATATATGTTCTGCTGTTGTTAAGTGGAGTGTTCTATAGGTATTTATTAGGTCTGGTCTAGTGTTACTTAAATCTGTTTCCTGCCGTCCTGCCTATTTGTTCTATCTGCTTTTGGAAGTGGGGTATTAAAGTCTCCAACTATTATTATTAAATTGCCTGTTCCTTCCTTTCTGTAAGGTTTTGCTTTGTGTATTTTGGCACTCTGCTGCTAGGTGTATATATGTTTATAATTGGTACATCTTTCTAATAGATTGACCCTGTTTTCATTATAAAATGTCCTACTTTATCTCTGGTAAGATTTTTTTTTGTTTTAAAGTCTTCTTTTGTCTGATATTACTATAGCAACTCCAGCGTTTTTATTGTTTCTTTTTGCATGATACATCTTTTTCCATTCTTTCATTTCCAACCTGTTTGTATCCTTGAATCTCAAGTGTGTCACCTGTAGACAGCATTTAGTAGGATCTGGTCTTCTTATCCAGTCTGATAGTCTCTGCCTTTGATTAGAATGTTTACTTCATTTACATTTAATGTTATCATTGATATAGTTGGACTTACATCTACCATTTTATTTTTCATTTTCTATAGGTCTCATGTCTTTTTTTCCTCTTTTTCTCCCTTATTGCTTTCTTTTACATAAAATGGATACTTTCAGGGCGCCTGGGTGGCTTAGTCGTTAAGCGTCTGCCTTTGGCTCCCAGGGTCTTGGGATTGGGCCCCACATCAGGCTCCCTGCTTAGCAGAAGCCCACTCCCCCTGCTAGTGTTCCCTCTCTTGCTGTGTCTCTCTCTGTCAAATAAATAAATAAAATCTTTAAAAAAAATAAAATGGCTATTTTCTAATGTAACATTTTAATTCCTTTAATAGTTTTTTTCATTACATTTTTCAGTTATGTTTTTAGTGGTTGCTCTAGGACTTAACATATACAAATCAATTTATCAGAATCTACCTCAGATTCATATTAACTTAATCCAAGGAGATACAGAAATATCATTCCTATATAACTGTTAACTCCTCCCCTTTTATGCCATTATTATATATGTTACAAATCCAGTATCACAATATTATAATGATCACTTCAATAATTTTGTCTCTTAAAAGAACCGAGACAAGAAAGAAGAGAAAGTATATATTTATAGAATTTAGCTTATTCTTTTTCTTACCATTTCTGCTTCTCCTCATTTGTTCTGTGGATTCAAGTTACCATCTGGTGTCATTTCCATATTCCAATACAACTTTGATCTTACCCACCTGCTTTGTCCTGCTATTGTCAAATATATTACTACATTTCTATGTGTTATAGGCCCAACAATACAATTGTGTACATATGGTCTTACACAGGTTGCTTTTCATATCAGTGAAGAGAAAAAAAAGAAAAAGGTATATGCATTTGTATTGTCTTTTGCAGTTACATAATAACATGTTCCAGTGCTATTTGTTTTTTCATGTGGATTCCAATTACTATCTGGATCACTTGCTTTCAGCCTGAAGAACTTCCTTTAGTATCTCTTCTAATAGAAGCAGGCCTGCTGGGGCACCTGGGTGGCTCAGTCGGTTAGGCGTCTGCCTTCAGCTCAGGTCATGATCTCAGTGTTCTCGGATCAAGCCCCGTGTCAGGCTCCTTGCTCAGCAGGGAGTCTGCATCTCTCTCTCCCTCCACCCCTCCCCCCAGCCTCTGCATGCTCTCTCTCTCTCTCAAATAAATAAATAAAATCTTTAACAATAAAAATAAAAAATAAAGCAGGCCCACTAGCTTGAATTCCCTGTTTTTCTTTATCTAGGCATATTTTTATTTTTCCTTCATTTTTTTCTTGTCTCCACTATTTCTGATGAGAAGATAGCTGTTAATCTTACTGAAGTTCCCTTGTATGTGATGGGTCACTTTTCTCTTGCTGCTTGCAAGATATTTTCTTTGTCTTTGTCTTTCAGTATTTTGACCATGATCTGTCTGGATGTGGATTTCTTTGCAGTTATCCTAGCTGGAGTTCATTAAGCTGCTGGGATATATAATATTTTCATCAAATTTAGGAAGTTTTCAACTATTATGTCCTCAAATATTTTTTTTGCTGCTTTCTCTCCTTTCCTTCTGGGACTCCTATCCTAGATATGTTGGGGTGCTTACTGGTATCCCACATCTTTCTTCACTCTTTTTTCTCTCTGCTCTTCAGATTGCATAGTTTCTGTCATCTATCTTCAAGTGTGCTGATTCTTTCTCCTGCCAGCTCAAATCTACTGTTGAGACCCTGTTAGTGACTTTTTCCTTTCATTTAGTGTACTTTCCAATTCCAGAATTTCTCTTAGGTTCTTTGAAATAATCTGCATCTCTTTATTGATATTCTCTATTTGATGAGACAGTGTCATCATACGTACTGTCCTATATCTTTTGAAACCTGATTTCCTTTAGTTCTTTGAATATATTTATAATAGCTACTTTGAGCTTTTTGTCTACTAAATTTATCTGGGCCCCCTCAAAGGCAGTTTCTGTTGCCTCCTTTTTCTCTGTGTATTATGGGTCACATTTTTTTGTGGTGTTTTTGCATGTCTCATTTTTTTTTATTGAAAACTGGAGATATTAAATAAATATTATAGCAATTTAGAATACTAATTTTCTTCCTCCCCTGCCCCCCCCCAGGCTTGTTCTGTTTGCTGTTTGCATGCTTGTTTTTTAATGAAGTCTGTTTCCCCCACATTGTGAAGCCTCTGATGCTGCTTCTCAGAGGCCACAGGTCTGACCACGTGACCACGTGACCACGTGGACCACCACAGTCACTTTGAAAAGATAGTGCTCTTAGCAGGGCTCTCACTGTCTTTCCCTGATCTCTCTGGGAAGCCTTCTGCCTCTGTTGATATTACTTCCACCTCTTGGCTTCCACTAATTGTTGGCTGCTGGGTCTGTTGTTTTCAGTAATGCCTTGGGATATAAACTGTTCCACACTCTGATCCAATTCAATTCAGGCCCCTTTGCGGGGGTAGTTTTTGAAGCCAGTCTTTAGCAGTCTTCTTAGCTGTCTCTTCCTGGTTCTTCCTGATAAACTAGCCGGTAAACAATTTATCTTTTTTATCTCATGAGGTGACCAACCTCGTCTTAACGGCTTATCACCACAATCCCCGTTTGTTCTGAGGAGCACTCAGGCTTAGCACTTTGTTCCAAATAAAGCCAGTTCTCTTGCGGGAAGCCTTGGAGCTCTCTGTTCTATGGCCTGACTCTCCTCCCGGCCAAAACCTCTGTGCCACTCCTTCAGAGCTAGGGTCAGGGACAGTGGTCTACTTCCCCAAGTGATACCCCTGTTTCATGAATAAGCCACTGGGCTAGGAGGGCAGCCTTCAGTCTTCTCAGTTTTCCTCTCCTGGCATGGAAACTCCAGCCTACAGTTGGCAGTTGGGTGGAAGAAGACATCATCCCTCCCAGCCACTCTTGCCTGGATTAGATCCTCTGCAACATGGATTTGGAGGTGGAGACATAGAGATGAGAACTGCAGCAGACCACCCCTTCCTGGGAGATACCATAGGCCCCCACTGGGAGCTGGAGGGAGTGGGGGCCCTGTGTCCATTGCCGAACCCAACTGGAGTGACCCTTCTGTTACACTGAGCTGGGGGAGACAGAGAGGGAGCAGACCGTAGCTCACATGTCATAGACTCTCACTCTTCTTACTAAAATCCAGTGAATTTTCTTAAGTAAATGCTTCTTCATTTGCTGTATACTCTTAAGAAGATTTACAGAATTGGGGTGCCTGGCTGGCTCAGTCGGTTAAGCATCTGCCTTCAGCTCAGGTCATGATCCCAGGGTCCTGAGATTGAGCCCCGCGTCGGGCTCCCTGCTCAGAGGGGAGCCTGCTTCTCCCTCTCTCTTCCGCTCCCCCTGCTTGTGCTGTCTCTCTCTCTCTCTCTGTCAAATAAATAAATAAAATCTTTGAAAAAAAGATTTACAGAATTTTGAAAAAAAATTTTAATTAATTTTTAACAGTTATGGTTGTTTCTCTGGGGAGAGTGCCTACAGAGCCCTCAAACCACCATTCCAGAGGTTGTCTCCTATTTCTATGTTTTTAAAGCTTTTACATAATTTTTTATTCAAAATATTCACTCATTAGTGAACAGTGTTTTCTAACTACTTTATTTACTTAATATATTGTGAACATTACTATTTCATTAAATATTCCATCACCATATAATTTCTGGTGTCTCCTTGGAATTCCATTATATAAATGAACAGTAACATATTTGAATAATTTTCTGTTAATTATAAAAATAACCATTTTTCTTTTTTTTTTAAAGATTCATTTATTTGAGAGAGCAAGAGAAAGAGAGCACAGGTGGGGGAAGGGGCAGAGGGAGAGGGAGAAGCAGACTCCCCACTGAACAAGGAGCCCAATGCGGGGCTTGACCCCAGGACCCCAAGATCATGACCTGAGTCCAAGGTGTCTGCTTAACCAACTGAGCCACCCAGGCACCCTTAATGTAACCATTTTTCTTTTTTTTTTTTTTAGTATTTTATTTATTTATTTGACAGAGAGAGATATAGCGAGAGAGGGTACACAAGCAGGGGAATTGGGAGAGGGAGAAGCAGGCTTCCCGCCGAGCAGGGAGCCCGATGCGGGGCTCGATCCCAGGACCCTGGGATCATGACCTGAGCCAAAGGCAGACGCTTAATGGCTGAGCCATCCAGGTGCCCTGTAACCATTTTTCAATGAACTGCTATTAATAAGCAGAACTCTAATGAGTATGCTGGTAGCCCAAAAATTCACACATATACATATTTCCTTTGGAAATTTTTCAAAAAATGGAATATCTGAATAAAAGCTAAGCGTATGTTTTTAAGACTTGTAATACAATGTTGACTTGCAGAGAAGTTGTGCCAGTTAGCGTTCCCATCAGCAATATGTGAGTTTATCGCTGAAGTTTGAAACTACTTAGAATGTGTTTCAGATTATCATATTGTTTAAGAAAAAAAATCTTAGCACTTCCATTTGAAAAGCCACGTGGGCTGAAAAGGCAACCAAGTGCACAAGGTGGCTTTGACCCCTCTCACCTGCGGTTTCCAACAGGCTGGTGAGGCGAGTGGACCGCATGGAGCACTCCATCGGCAGCATCGTGTCCAAGATTGACGCTGTGATTGTGAAGCTGGAGATCATGGAGCGGGCCAAACTGAAGAGAAGGGAAGTGTTGGGCAGGCTGCTGGATGGGGTGGCGGAGGTAAGTGGTCATCTGACACAGAAACACTGACTCAGTAAAGTATCGGGGTAGTCATATTTTATAACCTTGAATCTGAGACGTTTTTTGAAAATGTCCGTGTAACTGCAGATCCGTGCTGTCAGATGATAATCTGGAGGTGTTACTTAATACTGCAAGCACTGATGCTTCTGCCTTCACTGAATGGTACAATTAAGCAAAAAAGTTACTCCAGTAGCTCAGAGAATTGCTGTATACGCTGTAAATCGCCAGCGTCACTTAATGACAGATAATTTGGCCCCTTCATTTCCTCAGGCAACTTCTAAGTACAGAAGTATGCCTCGCCCGACCCCCAACATAGTGGTCTCTTTTTCCTTTATTAGGATGAAAGACTGGGTCGTGACAGCGAAATCCACAGGGAGCAGATGGAACGGCTAGTACGGGAGGAGCTGGGGCGCTGCGAATCCGATGATGCAGCTTCCCAAACAAGTCACGGTCTAGGCACACCCGTGGGACTGAATGGTCAAGCTCGCACCAGAAGCTCCCGCCCTTCTTCCTCCCAGTCTGCAGAAGGAATAGAAGGTGCAGGTGCAAACGGGAGTTCCAATATCCACGTCTAGGACATGTGCTAGTATGTGTTCCTAACCGGCGAAAAAGGGGCTGACGTCCTGCATCGCCAGGGCAGGTACGCTTTATATGCCCTGACCACCGTAGGATGCTGGTCTTCGTGACCAGCCGTTAAGTCTTCTGCACTTTAATTTATTTTAGATAAACCTTGCCCATGGATCAAAGAAGATTTTTTTTTTCTCATGTAAGAAATCTAGGTGTAAATATTGAGTCTAGAAAAAAAGTCTTTGTAAAGTATATGGAGTGGTATGCCCACTTGCTACCATGGATGAGTCTTCTCAGTTGACAATGAAGTAGCCTTTAAAGTGAGGAGAGAAGCATCAAAAGGCTTCTGAGTTTTATTTCCAATCACGAAAATCAGTATTGTCATTTTTGCCCAGTGTGTGAAGGGAAAGTAGGGGCATTCCTTCCCACGCAGGCTGAGCTCATGGACGTAATACATAGCTTTCTTTTAAGAAAGGAGCCTTTTGTTTCAACTACCTTCCCGGGGTAAACTTTTCTAAAAGATGAGCTGGAAAAGAACTCCAAACCATAGAATGGGTATGTAGTCATTATGCTAGAATTTGTATGAATGGTTAAGATAAATGTTGGATACTGTGCTTTTTTTTTTTGGTTATTGTATCATATCTAATGTCTGTGGGAATAACTGTTTCACTTAGTTCACACTATTTTTGCTCTGAGCTGCATGAAGCCACCGAAGATTGATTGTGGGTTAAAATGTCATCTCCAACCATAACATGGGAAAATTGGAAGGAGCCCTATCGCTAAGATTGACTTACTCTGATAATTAGTTTAGTATAAAGATTTGTCCATATATTCTCTTCCCAGGTAGCCCAACTTATTTGCAACTGATTTTAATGTTGTAACTAATCTGGGAAGGCCAACTTACTAAATGTTTTAAGTATGTACTGAAGGTTTTAACTCAGCAAATATGTTCATTTTACACAAGAATTTAAAGTTTTGAAATTCATATATAAATATTGTGAGACTAAAGTTTGAGTTTTATGCTGTTTTGAGAATATAGAACTCAAATACTTTTTTTTTTTTTTTTTTTTTTAATGAGAGAGAGGGAGGGACAGAGGAGAGGGAGAGAGACAACCTTAAGCAGGCTCCATGCTCAGCACAGAGTCCAACATGAGGCTCCATCTCTTGACCCTGAGATCATGGCCTGAGCTCAAATCAAGAGTTGGAGACTTAACCAACTGAGCCACCCAGGCACCCTGAGAACTCAGATACCCTTGATCCTGCATTTCAAAACTAGAATTTATAATCTAAATGGAGCTCAGTTTAATCAAAAGGAGTTTCTGGTATTGAAAATTCATTATCAGAATGTATCAGCCAAAGTTTGAATTTGCAGCAGGTTTTTTTTTAGGAGAGGGTCTCACCAAATTTATGGAGAAGAAGTCTATTTCTCAATAAAAAATAAAGATCTTATTTTTCAAAAGTGTTGAATGAGGTAACCTTTTGAGAGCTAATGGGACGAGCAAGGGAGAATGCAGTGTTGGTGAGTTAACTCCGACTCGGAGAACAGTAGAAGAGAGGCCTGTGTTTTAGTACCTTGTTCTGAATTCACATGTTGTTCGTGTAATTGGTAGAACATGTCAGTCAAATCTTCAATGAAAACACGAGCAAACGAACTTTTTAAGCTGGCTTCTATAGAAGTGATACACATTGGGCTTCCTTCACAATATTTCTCACAGCTTTCTTTCCATCTTTACTTTCTTTTGAATATGCTACACAAAGTTCTTTATTACTAGGTACTACAGTTTGCATTCCAGGGATATTGAGTGTGTATTTATGTTTGTGTACCGTGTTGTTACATGTAAACAAACTTCAATTTGAAGTGCAGCCATTATGTGGTATCCATGTGTATTGACCACGTGCCATATATCAATTATGGTCACTAGAAAGTCTTTTTGTATACTTATTATTATACTGTTTCTCATTCCACCTGTAAGACTGTACAACATTCTTTCTTTTTACCCTTAAGTTACAGATTTTTTTTCTCTTTAGTCATGGAGAACTCCGTTCTCATCCCTGTCCTGTCATCTTCCCCTCTATATTTGTATTATTAAGAAGATGTTACATATGCAAGGCTCTCGACAATCGAGAATTTCATTAATGTGTAATATTGAGCACTTTACTTCTCAATAAAGACTTGGGATAGTAACAGATGTTATAGTTGTCTATTTCCTAAGGAGAAGCAGCTGAGTAATTTGTATCATGAGACTCATTAGTAAAGGCTTAGACTTTGAAAAAGGCATCTTCTTTTTTTATGTCCAAAGAACAGTATGACTGACACATTACTTCGTCTGCAGTATGTACCTCTAGGAGGTGATTCTGAGGACTGTGTAGTGTTTCCTACTGTGCAACCCCCACATTTTACTTACGGTTTTCTATAGTGAAGAGTTGGCTCTCATAGTTCTGTTATCTCAAAATCTTTGAACATAATTCCCTCGTTGGCTTTTCCTGAGTTCCTCCATGGCTATATAACAGGAGTTGGAGTGCTGAATGCCAGGTTTATAAATATTTAAATTTTTTAAATTTTCTTTCTTTATTTTACAGAGAGAGTGTGTGAGCAGGGGGGAGGGGCAGAGAGAGAAGGAGAGAGAGAATCTCAAGCAGACTCTGCACTGAGCCCAATGTGGAGCTTGATCCCAGGACCCTGAGTTCATGACCCGAGCCGAAATCAAGAGCCGGACATTTAACTGACTGAGCCACCCAAGTGCCCCTATGAATATTTAGTTTTATTCAGAACTGTCAGATTGCCCTCCGGAATGACTGCACCAGTCTACAATTCCACTACTTGCATGAGATTACCAGTTTTATGCATACCCTCACCAGCATCAGTACCATGCAACTGCCTATTTTTTGTTAATGGCACAGCTTGAAAGTAAGGTTTCATCTTATTTTGCATTTCTCGGATTCCTAATTCCTAAGGTTGGACATCCCCTCACATAATTGTTCAACATTTGGGTTTCCCTTTTGGTAAGTTGCCTATTCAAACCTTTAAAATCTTACACTTTGATCTACTGGGAAACACGTATGTTTTTGTTCATTGCTTATTTTTCTACTGGGTCATGGCCTTTTTTGTTGATTTGTGAATCAACAAATCAAGTTCCTTGTGTGGTTTAAGTATTAATCCCTTATCAGTTTGGACTCTTGTTAGTATCTCTCATCCAACTGATAACTTTGTCAATATTTCCTTGGTTTTTATATAAAAGAATCCATCAGTTTGTTTTGCCTTATTGTGTTGGGGTTTTTGAGACCTTTGTACGGTCAAAAATTTTATTTATTAAACTTACAGTTTTACCTTTCACATTTAATACTTTGTGTAAGAGTAACCTTGTATAAGGCCCACAGATATTTTCTCCATACAGCCAGTTTTGCCAATATTCTCTATTAAATAAATTACTTTACCTTATTAGTTCATGATGTCATTTCCGTTTCATGTATAAATGTCTGTTTTTTTTTTTTTAACTCTTTAGCCTTTTACATACTGATCTATGAATGTTCTTGCACAACTTCTATCATTATGAATTTAGAGTACGTGTTCATATGTGGTAAGGTCTTCTTTTTTTTCCCTAAATTGACTATGCTATTTTTGTGAAACTTTATTTTTCCATGCAAGTGTCCAAACAAGTTTGGTGGGTTCCTATGGGGGCAGGAGTGGACAGAGAGAAAAAGGTCCCACCGGAATTTTATTGGAATTGCATTGAATTTACTGATGAGTTTAGGGAGAACTGACATCTTAACACTATCAGAAACAATTCTTCCTTTATTCAGAACTTCCTTAATGTCCTTTAAGTGTTTCTTAAAATTTCTTAAAGATTTATGCATTTTTTTATTATTTTTTTAATGTTATGTTAATCACCATACAGTACATCATTAGTTTTTGATGTAGTGTTCCATGATTCATTGTTTGCATATAACACCCAGTGCTCCATGCAGTACGTGCCCTCCTTAATACCCATCACCGGGCTGACCCATCCCCCCACCCCCTCTTACGCATTTTTAATATAGTTTTATTGGTACTATGAACAGAATCTCTTATATTTTCTAGTTGGTTATTGCTGAAATAAAGGGAAATTACAAATGTTCTATAAATTAATCTTACATATATCACACGTGTTGAACTCCTTTACTAACTCTAGTAGATTCTGTATTGATTCTTTGCGTTTTCTGGGAAGAAGAGGAGCTCATTTGTAAGTAAGGACAGTACTGTGTTGGAGAGTAACAGTGAGAGTAGACATGCTTATTTTGTTTCTGGTATTAATGGGAATGTGTTTCAGTGTCCTAAAAGAAAAGCCAAAACAAGGACTTGAGTCCTGATAGTTTATTTGGGAGGTGATACTAGGCAACTGGAGCAGGAGATGGAGAGTGAGCCAGGAAAGGAGGAAATGCCAGTATACAGGTGTGTTATGGAAGATGCCTCTGGAGGCAACGGGAGCTGAGTTCCACCTCTGAGGACAGTACAGAATGCCTCCCATAATTCCCTGTCTGAAGAACGTAAGGCCACGGTTTCATCCATCGGCCCCGGTCCCTGTTGGTGGAGGGCTAGACACCCCCACACTTTCAGACTATGCTTGCACTCGGGCCAAGCAGGTTCTTTCAGCTTTGGAGGACCTCACAGCAGCAAAGCGAAGAGATCTGTGGTGCAGGCTTGAGGTGGGATGCTGTCAACATGATCCGAGCTCACACGGAACTGGCCACCACAGCTGCCGCCGAAATCAGAGGTGCAGAGGAGATGGGCCACAGAGCACCAAATGCATCTCCTTCATCCACCCTTGGCACCACTCAGATCCACTCATGCCCACATTAAGGTCCACTCTGGACTTTTTGAGGGAGGCCAGCTAGCATCTCTAGAGAGTATAATTCAGGAGGGTTAGTGGAACTCGCTAGTCCCCATCGCTGGGGCTGCTCACAAGGCCATAACGATTTCTTATCTCCGCTCCCACCCTTTCTAGAGTTTCCTCGATCTCGGCCAATACTTCAGCTGTGCTGAGTTGCCGGTTCCGTGCCATGCTCACACCCTCATTGCTGAGGGCTCACAGCCCTCGTCCTTTATCAGGCTCTGATAAAGAGCCCACTGAGCATGGAGACACCAGGTTATTAGCTCTGTGAGTTCTCTGCCCCATTAGGCCGCAGTAAAGTCTAGCCTCTCCTAACACAGATGACCAGTGTGATACCTGCTTTCTTTCCCCAGTGTGCAAATCTCAAAGTGTGTTTCAGGCTCAGTGGAACCCTCACTGTATTCTCAGGTAGAAGTGTGTGTGTGTGTGTGTGTGTGTGTGTGCGCGCGCGCACGCGCGCACGCGCCCCCCCCCCCCCCCCCCCACCACCACCACTCTTGAAGATTTGGGAGCCCCACTGCAGCAGAGCTGACAGCTGCGGGCAGGACGCATCGATTCTGCAAATGGGTTAAAGGGAATGATACTGAGAGAGGCCGAGATCACTGGCGTGTAGACCTGTATACTATAACTGTATACCGTCACTGCTGGGAACAAGAACTCTTGGTTGACTACAGGGGCCTGCAAACTTTCCGTAAGGGGCCAGATAGTAAATATTTTAGGCTTTATGGGCCATAATGGTCTCTGTCACAACTGCTTGGCCATCATAGTGCAAAAGCAGCCATAGACAATACAAATACAAATGCGTGTGACTATGTTCCAATAAAGTTTTATTTACAAAACTAGGCAGTGGGCCGGATTTGGCCTGCAGGCCATAGTTTGCCGAACTCTGGTTTGGAAGGATGGTGCTCTCGTCCCAGCCAAGGGTGTCATCCATGAACCAGCACTAGGATGATGCTAATAACCTGTGTTCATGTCCTGTGGGATGTAGCAGTAATAGCTAAAATGTACTGAGGGCATCCTATGAGCCAGGTACTTCTAGGCACTTTACATGCATTGCCTTATTTCATCTTCACACCTACACCGAGGGAGATACTAATAGAGTCCCTATTTTTTGCATACGAGACTAAGTAAATTACATACAGATGAAGCTAAGTAAGTTAATCAAGGCCACAAACCTGGTGAGTGGAACATGACAAGGAGGGGAGGGGGGACATCTGCCTGAGTAACTGTAGAGATAGAAAGGCCCCGTATTTGCTTCACAGCTCCTGAAACACTTTTTTAAAGTACAACTCCCTGGTTTCTACTAGAGACCTCTGTGCCCACCTTGGCTTCTGCACATGTGCCCAAGTGACCCGCCGCAGGTGATTTGTCAAGTTACCCTAGGAATAGTGCAGTATGTTCCAAATCTTAGCAAGAAAATAGTCCGTGTGGCCTTTGGCGGGTCACAGCCTCTGAAACTCAAGTTTCCTCTTCTGCAAAATGAAAAAGATGGAACAGCTTGAGGTTTTCAAAAGCATTGTACCGCCAAGCCCTCTGTTCCTGAGATGACGCCTCGGCTTCTGTTGCCCGGCAAGGAAAGGAGGCCAAACCGTCACTTGAGCGGAGCAGCGGCTATGCCAGCTGTCACTTCTCAGAGATCCACAGTGCTGTCGTGTGGGGCTGCCGGGGGAGAACGACCCCGCAGGTTGCAAAGGGTTTGAAGATCGGGTGATGTTAATGAGCTCACTTGGTCCTAAATGTGATTCCGATGTGTTGGTGGGTACAAAATATATGGCTTTGAATGCAGTTGTCACAGTGATCAGATCGAGATCGAATTATAATGAAATTAAAATGGCCTTACCTGGTTATTGCAATCCTAAATCAGTATATCCCAAAGAATCACCTGGAATTCCCAGGCTCAGTCCTCAGAGATTTCTCAACAGATGGAGGGAAAAAATAGCCTTTCCTTGCCTTCCTTCCTCACATAAGCATCCCAGATGATCATTGATTCTTACCAGGGAAGCTTGGGAAACCCTAGATAACAGCAAAGAAATGTGGAAGCTCACAGTCTAGAAAACAAGAGTTACTTCAACTTAGAATGTAAGTTATCTTGTGTTCATAGTGCTCGGTGGGGACAAAGTAGGCTGCAACGTGAGTCAACTGTTTTTTTTAAATGTATATACCATGAGACAGAAGGCCAGGAGGTAGAGCAAGATGGTAGAACTAGGTTTGGTGGGGCTCCATGTTTTATTTCCTTGGGATCTTTAGTCCACTGAGAATAAACCCAAACCTGTGAGGGTGAGGATGGTACTGATTATCTCCTGCACTGTCTTGATGATGATGAGCTCTTGCAACTATTCAACTTAGCTTGACACAAATTCCTATGGATGTAGTAGACATTATTTGAATTAATCTGAAATCCTAATTCTGTCTTTACCAAGGAATCCTCTGATCTCAGTTTCACACCTGAGAAAAGAATGTCACAAGTAAATGGCTATTAGAACACTTTACTGTTTAAATTAGTGAATCAGCGCTCTGGCTTACCAGTCCCCTTCTGAGGATGGCTGAAGTGAATTAATTCCTCAGAGCATAACAACGCTCCTTACATGCACTGGGGAAAAAAAAAAAAGTCCAATTCCTAAACATGCAAAACAGGCTCCCCCACAAACCCCATGAGGCCTGACCTCAAGTGGTAGCCAGATCTCTTAAGGAAGAGTCAAGTATTAGGAAGCAATATATTTGTTCTATTATGCAGAAACAGGGTTTCAATATAATACCTTGAAAAATATTTTAGTAAAATTACCAGCAAATTTCTTAGAAATCTGGCTCATCAACATTTTAAGTATGGTTTCACATGAAGCAGGAGCGACAACTTTACACCAAGGGTCTCTGCAAACTGTGGCCTGTGGGCCAAATCTGGCTCACACTGAGTTGTATAGCCTCAAGCTAAGATTAGTTTTTACATTTTTCAAGAACGATTTTTACATTTTTAAGAGATCGTCTAAAAAAAAACAGGCAAAGGCTACAAAATATTTCTTAGATCCCTTCACAGATAAAGTCTGTCAACCCCTGGTCTACAGGAATAAAAGAGCTCTGCTCGGTCCTATCCCTACCAACCAAAGCGGAATGTAAAAAGAAAATACTTAAAACTAACCAGATGAACAAGTCAAAGGCCAACCTTTCAAACAGAGAGAAGGCCCTCCTTGATTTTAGCAACTTTGAGTCTAAATCTGCATAAATAAGATTCCAGTTATTTTGGTAACAATTCATATGAAAGAAATTACAGGATTATACCAAAAGCACATAGGTGAAGTTGAAAAGTCAAGCTGGGTGGCTGCTCTCCTTGAAGCTAGTTGAAAAATGGACAATTCAATATAAACAACCATATAACCTAAAATGTTAAAGCTAGGGGCGCCTGGGTAGCTCAGTTGTCAAGCATCTGCCTTCCGCTCAGGTCATGATCCCAGGGTCCTGGGATCGAGCCCCGCATCAGGCTCCCTGGTCCTCGGGAAGCCTGCTTCTCCTGCTTGTGTTCCCTCTCTCGCTGTCTCTATCTGTCAAATAAATAAATAAAATCTTTTAAAAAAAAATGCTAAAGCTAAAAGAAATTTTCATTTTATAGATGCAAGAAGGAATTCAGAGAATGTAAGGATGTATGAAAACAAAAAAAAAAAGAAAAATAAGTATCAAGAATTACTTAATCGTTATGAATTCTATCTGAGGGAGGTAAAACAATATTACCATCATAAACATATAATTGCTCAAACCAGGACACTAAAAATAAGTAAAGGGCATATAAAATTGTATAACTTTGAAAATATTTATTGATTACATGGTCACTGTATTATACTGGTGGGCCTATAAAATCGTTTTACTCAAACTCTATTTTCAGAAATAACTTTCGAAATGCACCCCATGAAACCTGTTTGGATTATCTGTGCACACAAGCAGTGCGTTGTTCAAATGAAATATACTTTTTACCATGGATACTAGCCAAAAGTTTTGTTGTTTTTTTTTTTTTAGAATGAGAGACAGAGAGCATGAGAGGGAGGAGGGTCAGAGGGAGAAGCAGACTCCCTGCCGAGCAGGGAGCCCGATGCGGGACTCGATCCCGGGACTCCAGGATCATGACCTGAGCCGAAGGCAGTCGCCCAACCAACTGAGCCACCCAGGCGCCCCCCAAAAGTTTTAACATTGCAATGACTTGGAAGTACTCTCAAGCAGATGACTTTCTAATAATTCTACTGCTACAACCATAAGGAAAATCCCTTAAGACACAGTATAGCAAGAGGTATCATAGAACACCATACAGTTCTTCCATGAGGGAATGCAAAATAAAACACAAAGTACAGAATCTCTACAAATGTAAGGCCTCCAGTAGGACTCATACTCTAAGACACTGATCCTCACAGATTTCTAGGCCAACCATAAAGTTATTGTATGTTATCAACTTGTCACCAAGTGGCCTGCTGCTCTAGTCAAAGGACAGGACCATATGGAGAGCTCAGACAGCTCAGGCATCCATAGTGGCCGCTCACACATCAGTGTTGGTGAGAGCCCAAGCTCTTGGACCCATGAATGGTATCTGCCCCAGCTACCTCAACTCGTCTCATCTGAGCCCATTGAGCAGGCACTGGGGTGGTCTAAAGATGTCATATAAATATGAGTACTGCTACTTTTCAAATATATGTAGATATTGAGGTACTGAGGTTAATACAGTTCAAATCTAAAGACCATGAAGAATGGCTTCCAAGATGGAGAAGGAGTTGAGTACATACGCCGCCTCTTCAACAACTCACTTCAAGCCACCACGAGAGCAATGGAAGGAATAGAGTAGTAGCTAACACTTTTCATTTATTCCTGAGGTTTCTTTTATTTTAAACCAAATTAATTCATCCTCTCCACTATCGGTTGGTTCTTGTGACATCCAAGAAAATAAAAACAAAATTCAAAACAATATAGACATAGTCTGAAGTAAATTTCTATAAATTTATATTTTCTATTTTATAGGACTTATATTTACTTATACTTTAAAAAGTGTTCCTTAACTCAAAAATGGTGAAGATGGCAAATTTTATGTTATGTGTTTCTTACCATAATAATTAAAAACAATTGTGTAAAAAAGGATATTGTAATATAAAGGGATGGTAAATATAACAAGATACATTTAAATTCTTTTCAAAAGTAGGTATTAATATATTTGGCTGTTTTGTTTCTTCTTTAAGTGTATTTTGTATGTAAAGTATGTGTGTGTGTATATATATATACACACACTTTATATATATATATAAATATAATATATATATAAATATAATATATATATATATATAATGAGGGAAGAGTGTATACAGAGAACTCTAAGGAAGCCAGGATTATATACCAAGAACAGGAAAAACTGATTAACCCTGATGGTCACATAATAATCAGGTAAAAAGAGTGTGTGATAACATGTTACAAGATGATGCATTAATCAAATGTCATCTAAAAAAAGTTTCTTAAAAATATAATGCTACGTCCCTGGACTGATGTCACGCCAATATGGCAGGGCACCCACTGACACTAAACGATACTCCAAGATGAGCAGTCACAAGGAGTCTACACTGGTGATCCTCAGGCTCACTTAATTCCTATTAATACTGAAAAGTGTTTACTTTTATAAAAAGGGGGATTCATTGCAATGTGATCTCCTGAAATGGATCCTGGAATAAAGCATGTTAGTGTGAAAGTGGTGAAATCTGAATAAAGTGCGTAGTTTAAGTAATAATAATGTACAGTGTTAATCTCTTCTGACATGTACCGTGGTCTATAAATGTTAACAATTAAGGAAAGTTGGGCAAATACTGTCTTTGCAACTTCTCTGTATTAATACTTCATTAAAAGGGGGCGGGAGGGACTTAAATAAGGATGGATCTATGCACACGGGAACACAAAACTCAGCTGTTGTGATGTGTGATAACAGCAACAGAGAGGAGTATGCAAGCGTCATTTCAGAAACAACCCAGAGAGGAGGAAGTAGTGATGGGGAGCGGGCACCAGGGGGGCTCCCATGTGCTGGTCATGTCCTGTTTCTGCCCCTAGGTCGGTAGCTGCACTAGCATGTTCCTTTTACGATAATTCACTGGACTACACTTTCCCCTACATTACCCTTTAATAAAAAAAGAAGTTAAGAAATACTTCCCTAGTTCCGATAAAGGTTAGAATGAAGAGAAAATCTGTGAATAAGAGATGTCTATGTAGGAGCGAAGACGTCTGTATGGGGGCAGTTGTGACAGTTATGGTATCACAGATCCAAGTGTTCGGAGCCGGGAAGGATCTCGGTAGTTCCCGGGTCCTGGCGTGGCCCATTCTTTCTGAAGCAGCCCTGGAGATGCTGACGCAGCCGGGCGCACTGTGCATTTGAGCCAAGTGCCCCGGGAGGTTGTGACGCGCATCCAGACCACAGACCCCTGAATGCCCCAGCACAGCTAAGCACCCTCCACACCTCGTCTGAGGCCGGCAGACCTCCTGCGGTGTTCTGAGTCCACAACAGAGAAATCTCAGTAAGTTCTAATAACCTTAAAAGGCCCAGCAAAGCTTCTTCTCTCAGAATGGCTTTTTTTACCCTATGAATCACACTGGGTTTTTCCAACACAGTTTAGATTTTGTACTTCCACCACTGCATCTGTATATTTGTTGTTATTATTTACTAAATAATGGCAGATCGTAGATTCTACTAAATAACGGCAGATCGTAGATTCAGATGATACTGGAGCTGGAGGGCGATGAACCCTCTACTCCTTTTAAAGATGAGGAAACTGGTATCAGAGGTGTTCAGAACTTGTCACAAGTTCCTAGAATTCAATTATTTTTTAGGTCCATAAATTAAACTAGATGCCTCCCCCATGGTTACTGTATGACTAGATGAACTAATACGCAGTTCATAAGAGCACTAGTTTATGACTTGGATTCTTTCATGTGTAATTCAGTTCACCACGGTTTCTGTGAATGTCTTTGCTGAAAATAATTCTTGCTGAACAGTATGATGCCAAAAGAAAAGACAACAAGAACACTTCAGAATATTTAAAATAAATCAAGATGCTCCATTTTTAATGTGTGGATCAATCATGTAAATTACAGAGGAATTTAAGAATATTTTTTAAGAAATAACAATTTTAGGTAGGCAATTGTAAGGAAGATAACAATCATACATGCCAAGGCTACGTGATTCTTCCACAAGCCCCACTGGGAGAGATCGATGCCCTGGTTTAGCAAAAATTCTTCGCCAGTACATCTGAAATTCAACAGAAAAAGAATATGACTTCATTCTTAGCATCTGTCAAATTTTACTCATTTAAATTCACTCCTCCCATAGGTTACCAAGGCTTAAATAACTATGCCTTCATGTACAACAGACAATGAGTGCTTACGAATCCATTAGATACTATGCTAAGCAATCTGCATGTAACAGTTTAGTTAATCCCTAAAACAGCCCAATGGGGGTTAGTACAGACATTTAAAAGATGAAGAGGCTAAGGTTGTAAGGAACTTGTCCAAGTCCACAGACTCACACTGTGAACCAAACTGCTAGTCTCTGCAAATTCATTTGTTTCCAGATCTATGCTGCTGCTCTCTTTAAAGGGCAAAAACATTTATCAAGTAATTTTGCCCTCACTCCTGATGGGGAAAACCTCAGTTTTAACAGATGACATCAAAGGCCCTTACCGAGATGATCAAAGCTCTTTCTAGAACTCATCACCCACAAATCAGCCATACAAACGAACACAGGCTAAGAATTTTGAAACTGGGAAAAGAGGTGAGCAAGGCCTTCCTGGCACCATCGCGTTCCATCAGCTGTTGCACCAAGACCGGTCTGAGCACTGCAGATGCTCTGCAACATGCCATCACCAGCAGGCCCATTTAATCAGGTGGAAGCCTCAGCGGCAGCCGAAGCACAACAAGGGTGCAGGAGCCCTGCCACCGTTTAGAAAAGCACCTGGCACTAAAAACACCTGGTACAGCCTCAATTATTACCCGTTAGCCCATCTTTGTGCAACTCTTGAAATCTAGCAGTCCCCCCCAAAAAAGTGTTAAGCCCAGACAAAAAAGAGAGGGAGTGGGCAGGATAAAGAAAACTCTTTCTAGAGGTTTTCTAGAAATACTACAAAACAGCACTCTGTCCTGTTACTAAGAATTATTTCATGAAGGTTCATGAGATTTGGATACCAGCATTCTCTTTTCTTTCACTAGTTAATGTATCAGAATCAAACCGTTAACAACAATCATCAATAAGGAAAGTGTTATTCAATTTTTGAAACAATATCCTGATTTTATGAAAATCTGCATTTCTGTTTTATTGACATTACGCAATAAATGGGACTTGTTTCTCAGCTGACTGAAATGTGTTTCTTTCTTTAGAGGGTACATGCTTTAATAAGGATATTCCAAGTCATTTTAAAAGAAAAAAAAGATAGCCGTGTAGACTTCGATTTCATAACGTATCCCATTTAAGTGCCGGAGGAAGAGGTACGTGCCACAAACGTGCCCGGGAAATATTCCCTCCGTTCCGCTCTAGCTGCCTTTCAGTCTCTTGCTCCTGGCCGTGGCGTGGGCTTACAGGAAGCCTTAAGTTCATGGATCCATACACTTCCCATAACCCATACAATTCCAATATCCTAAGGCTTCGCTAAAATATCAAAGCAGCTCATTTCAAACTCAAATGTTCTGAAAATAAAAGCTAAAGCCCACAATCAAAACAGTGTTTTAAAAGGCCCCAAATGAACAACATATCAGAAGCATTTCCCCAACTTAAATATAACTTTGACCAGAGTAGAATGTCAAGGAGATGTGCACTGGTGTACAACAGCTCAGAGAAGTCGGTGAAAGGACCCACACCAGCCACGCGGCCCAGTGGCCTCGCTACCTGACACCACAAGAGTAAGCAAATCCATTCTGACACTGAGTACAAACTCACATCGCATAGCTACAGGTATTATTCGCTGTCACATTGACTCCTGGGCAGAAGTTTTGTCCCAAAAACTCATTATGCTGCAAAGCCTGTAACACAAGGGGGGATGGGACAAGGTAAATGATTTTATTTATTTTTTTTAAGATTTTACTTATTTATTTGACAGACAGAGAGTGAGAGAGGGAACACAAGCAGGGGGAGTGGGAGAGGGAGAAGCAGGCTTCCCGCAGAGCAGGGAGCCCGATGCGGGGCTCGATCCCAGGACCCTGGGATCATGACCTGAGCCGAAGGCAGGTGCTTAACAGACTGAGCCACCCAGGCGCCCGGTAAATGATTTTAAATTTCAAAAAGTCTCCAAAGAATGATCATGTCCTCCTAGTTTAATCTTTACTGCTATTCCTAAAAACAAACCAAGCTTCACATTTACGGTCTCGGTCACACCAGAGCAACTAAAATTCTGCTCCCTGGCAATTGAGCGGCCTATGTTGGGATTCTGGCTTCTAAAACAAAGGAAGTAAAGTATTTGGCAAAGAGGGGAGACCTCTGGCTATCTTACCTGTAACTTCTCCCTTCTTCTCTCCCTAATTTTATAATCCCACAAACAGTGTAATTAAAATCATACAGCGGTACTCAATGACTATTGTTAATTTACAGGTAAGAATCTTTTATATTGTTCTTGTTTCTTTTCATCAAAACCAGTGCTAATTCTTGGGAGTTATAAACCCAATCATACTATATTAAGACACAGTTTTCTTTGGAGTTGATGAACTTTCTAAAGCCAACACAGTAGCTGTATTATATGTTCTTTTTCTTCTAATTTTAATATATAAAATATGTACTCTAGGCTCCCATCCTCTATTTTCGTATGGAACTGAAATGCAACTACATGTTTTTATATCCATTAGGCAATCTTTCTCCTTCATGAGGAGTTCTCTCTCCACCCCTCACCTCCCTCAGGCAGCAGGGTGACTGGGGAAACCTCAGGTGATGATCAAGGTGAAACTCTTCTTCATCACTCTGAAAATGAAACCCCTGGGAGACTTTCACAGTTCGTGGCTGGGGCCATGAGGTTGTTAGGCTTTATTCTGGTTGGTTCTAGCTTGGGAACAATGAAGCAGTCACAAGGACATGTGAGGAAAACTTACCGCATAGCCATATCGAGGAATGCTTAAGTACTGAAGCCAGGAGAGCCAAGGCCCAACAGTTCTGAGATTTACCAACAGCCCTGAAAATATCTACAAAAAGCAAATGCCAAGAATCAGACCTGGTGAAGGGATTTCATGGAGAATTACAGAGAATAATTTCTGAGTCCCCGACAACCTTTACAAACGTTTCTTCTAAGACTTCTCCACTCTGCATACGTATGCCTCTCTAGAGCTGAGGCTGTTTATGGTTCTAAAGGAATGACAGTATATCTAATAATACCTATGTCATTTAATTGGAAGACCCTTCATTGTCAAGGATTTTACTTTTGGTAACTGCCCACAACGAAAGGTCAAAAAAGTACTGACTGTTCTAATGATACAACCATTATATGTTCACACCAGTAAACATACCAGAACAGATCCTGAACATCTCATGCCCCTCTCTATTGCCCTAACACAGTAAGATTTGTTATTTACAAGGGCTTGCGCTCTGCATGATTCCAGAAATAATCTGGGGTTCAGGATGCATGCTAAAATAACCCAAATCCTGGAACTGATATACAGAATAACACGGGGAAGTACTACATAAAATACGGTGAATACCTTCATTTAAAGCTACCAAAGAGCAGTCTTACAGTGAAGATCCCGGGGCAGATTACTCCAGCAACAGATGGCTACGTGAGAAGAGGCTCATCTAAAACTTCTAACTGGAAGGAGGTATGCTGGGATAGACATAACAATGACAATGTTGCTGGAGTGACTACATATTTTTGAACTTGACTTAACCAGGTGCTAAACAGAGGACACACAGCATCTCTGAGTAAAATATGGTTTTATGACCGGTTTTAAAGGATCTATATACAAACTTTTAAATAATAATAAGGTGAAACATCTCAGGTATCACACAAATATATCTATTTTTATAAATCGATGACACATTTATTGGATAACATGATAGAAAATATATGCAAGGTTTATCACTCTTAATAATGTTTAGATTGATAGATGTCAGACTCAGAAATGGAAGACTGGGGGCGCCTGGGTGGCTCAGTCGTTAAGCATCTGCCTTCGGCTCGGGTCATGATCCCAGGGTCCTGGGATCGAGCCCCACATCGGGCTCCCTGCTCGGCGGGAAGCCTGCTTCTCCCTCTCCCACTCCCCCTGCTTGTGTTCCCTCTCTCGCTGTATCTCTCTCTGTCAAATAAATAAAAATCTTAAAAAAAAGAAAGAAAGAAAGAAATGGAAGACTTAAACTTTGGCAAAAAGTTGCGCTAATTATGCTCCTTTTAAAGACATCTTAGCAGAAAGAACACGTGTATTAAGTAAACAGGCTAAACGTTCCTGTTCACTTGATGTAGTTAAGGAGCAAGGTGGTAACTAGCTGATTCACCTACTGATTCATCTATGTACAGGTAAAATTAAGGGACACGTAAGGTTAGGCTTCAGTAACCATTTAAAAAAAAAAGGTAAGCAGAAATATATTGGTATAGGAGAATGTCAGGAACCCAGAAAGGAGGAGACAGAGTACTGTGTGAGTTTTGGAACTTTTTAAAACACCCCTTTTCAAAATATAGGAGGGACCCAGGATAGACTACCCACACTGCAAACTTCTATTTCTCATGGAGCTTAGCCTATTCCCTTGGGGAGGAGTAGATCCAACCAAACCATTAAGTTACTGCTTAAATAAGTCAATGGTTCTCTAACACTAGCACAGAAGTTGGGTAATTAACCTGTCATTTTTATGAGGGAATCTTATAATCAAAACTTTTCTGGGTTTTGTGGGGTTTTTTTTAGAAGTTTTTGTTTAAATTCCAATTAGTTAACATACACTCTAATATTAGTTTCAGGTGTACAATTTAGTGATTCAACACTTCCATACAATAGCTGGTGCTCATCACAAGTGCCCTCCTTCATCCCCATCACCTATTTAACCCAAACCCCTAACCACCTCTCCTCTGGCAACTATCAGTTTGCTCTCTGTAGTTAAGTCTGTTTCTTGGTTTGCCTCTCTCTTTTTGCCCCATGATCATTTGTTTTGTTTCTTAAGTTACACATATGAGTGAAATCATATGGTATTTTTCTTTCTCTGACTTATTTCGCTTAGCCTAAAACTGTCTAGCTCCATCCACATCACTGCAAATAGCAAGATTTCATTCTTTCTGATGGCTGAGTAATATTCCATTCTGTATATATACCACATCTTTTTTATCCATTCATCGGTCAATTGACATTTGAGCGCTTTCCATAATTTGGCTATTGTTGATAATGCTGCTATAAACATAGGGGTGCATGCATCCCTTCGAATCAGTATTTTCTCCCCTCTGGGTAAATACCTAGTAGTGCAATTACTGGATGGTTATTGTTCTTGGTGCAACTGTAAATGGAATCGATTCCTTGATTTCTCTTTCTGCTGCTTCATTATTGGTGTATAGAAATGCAACAGATTTCTATACATTGACTTTGCATCCTGTGACTTTAATGAATTCATGTGTCAGTTCTAGCAGTTTTGGGGTGGAGTGTTTTGAGTTTGCTATAGAGTATCATGTCATCTGCAAATAGTAAAAGTTTTACTTCTTCTTTACCGATTAGATGCCTTTTATTTCTTTTTGTTGTCTTGACTGCTGAGGCGAGGACTTCCAGTACTATGTTAAATAACAGTGGTGAGTGTGGTGAGTGTGGACATCCTTGTCTTGTTCCTGACCACAGAGAAAAAGCTCTGTTTTTCCCCACTGAGGATGATATTGGCTGTGGGTTTATTGTATATGGCCTTTATGATATTGAGGTATGTTCCCTCTATCTCTACTTTGTGGAGGTTTTTTATCAAGAAGCGATGCTGTACTTTGTCAAATGCTTTTTCTGCATCAACTGAGAGGATCATATAGATCTTATCCTGGCCTTTATTAATGTGGTGAATCATGTTGACTGATGTGCAAATACTGAACCAAACTTGCAGCTCAGGAATAAATCCCATGTGATCGTGATGAATGATTCTTTTAATGTACTGTTGGATTCGGTGTGCGAATATTGTACTGAGCATTTTTGCAACCGTGTTCATCAGGGATATTGGCCTATAGTTCTCTTTTTCAGTGCAGTCTTTGTCTGGTTTTGGAACCAGGGTGATGCTGGCCTTGTAGAATAAGTTTGGAAGTTTTCCTTCCATTTCTATTTTTTGGAATAGTTTGAGAAGAATAAGTACTAACTCTTCTTTAAATGTTTGGTAGCATTCCCCTGTGAAGTCATCTGGCCCTCGACTTTTATTTGTTGGGAGATTTTTGATTACTGATTCAATTTCTTTACTGGTTATCGGTCTGTTCAAGTTTTCTATTTCTTCCTGTTTCAGTTTTGGTAGTTTTTATGTTTCTAGGAATTTGTCCATTCTTCCAGACTGTCCAATTTGTTGGCATATAATTTTTCATAATATTCTCTTATAATTGTTTGTATTTGGATCCTTTCTCTTTTCTTTTTGATAAGTCTGGCTATGGGTTTATCAATTTTACTAGTTTTTTCAAAGAACCAGCTCCTGATTTCATTGATTTATTCTATTGGGATTTTTTTTTTAAGTTTCTATATCATTTATTTCCGCTCTAATCTTTAATATTTCCTTCCTTCTGCTTGCTTTAGGCTTTATTTGTTGTTTTTTCTCTAGCTCCTTTAGGTACAAGGTTAGGTTGTTTATTTGAGATTTTTCTTCCTTCTTGAGGTAGGCCTGTATTGCTATATACTTCCCTCTTGGGACTGTTTTTGCTGCACCCCATAGGTTTTGGACCATTGTGTTTTCATTTTCATTTATTTCATGTATTTTTTTAATTTATTGGTTTCCTGTTGACCCATTCATTGTTTAGTAGAATGCTGTTTAACCTCCATGTATTTGTGGTCTTTCCAAATCTTTTCTTGTGGTTGACTTCAAGTTTCACAGTGTTGTGGTCAGAAAATATGTATGGTATGATCTCAACCTTTTTGTACTTATTGAGGACTGATTTGTAACCTAGTATGTGACCTATTCTGGAGAAGTCCCATGTTCACTTGAAAAGACTGTATTCTGTTGCTTTAGGATGAAATGTTCTGAATATATCTGTTGAGTCCATCTGGTCGAGTGTGTCATTCAAAGCATTGTTTCCTTGTTGATTTTCTGATTAGATGGATCTGTCCACTGCTTCAAGTAGGGTGTAAAAGTCCCCTACTATTATTGAATTATTATCAATGAGTTCCTTTATGTCTGTTATTGTTTTATATATTTGGATGCTCTCATATTGGGGGCATAAATATTTACAATTGTTAGATCTTCTTGTTGTACTGTCCCCTTTATTATGATATAGTGCCTTCTTCGTCTCTTGTTACAGTCTTTGGTTTAAAGTCTAGTTTGGCTTTTGAAGTTCCAGTTTATCAAGGTTTCACTATATGTCACCAAGAAGCATCTTTTAAAAACTCATTTGTAACAAAACGTTAACTGAAAAGTTATAGCAATTATATTAGAACAGTAGCCAAAAATGCTGGGTAATGTCAAGAAAAATCTGTACATGCTCTAAGCTGTACCTCAATACATGGTCTCCTTAAAGAAGAGAATCCCATTTACAGAATCCTCAGAGCAGGTTTTAGGAAACAGGTAAGTTTGTGGGAAGGAATAAGGGGAAACAATTACTTCTCAGAGAAGCACAATTCCTACTCACCATCATAAACACAAAGGAGATGGTCATGAGAAGTGTTGCTATGGATACCACACTCTGGCCTGCTGCTATGGCCAGTGCCATAGAACTGGCTGAATAAGCCACCATCATAAGGGTGAACATCATGATGAAGAAGGCCTCCACAACTGGTTTCAAGCCTTAGTTGGGAAGAAAAGAGGGGGTTGAATCCAACTGCCACGGTAACTGTGTATTTGGGACCGCTTACTGTGCAAAGCACGTAATATTTTGAGACACTAATACCAGAATGAGGAAAATTCATCCTCTGTCCAGCCACCCTGGGTCACCAATTTCATTACCAGTTCCCCCATGTTGCTGTATAAAGTTATCATAAAGTGTCTTTTTTATACTTGAGGCATAAGCACATTTCTGTATAACATCTCTGCTCCTTTATTTGTAATTATTAACAATTTCTGAGTGCCCGAGATGGAGAGCTCCAGGCAACACCACTGGCCCCCCATCCCGTCGCTTTTTCTTCTAAGAAGGAAACTTGTCAGTAGCATATTTGTTTTACCCAAATATCACCACATGACTGTTTGCTATAACTGCATTGAGTAAATAAGCTGGGAAGAAGATTACGTGACCTCTCAGTGGTTTCAGTATCCCCGGGGGAACATCTCCACAGTCCAAGTCCCCCAAGACAAAGCACCATATAATTTTGGGATTGAGGGTGGGGTTAAATAAGTTTCATAAAACTACAAACTATAATGGACTAATATTACGGGTCACACAATCTGAAGATTTTGGAACAGCCATAAGACCACCAGTCAAGAGTCTGAGGATCTAGGTTCTACACCTAATTCTTTATGACACACCTCTTATATATAACATGGAAGTTTAAACTCAATCAGTTGATGTTCCTCTATAGTGCTTTACTTATATATTTTTTTAATTAAAATATATATTTCTAATGTGTGTGTGTGTTTATGTGTATCAGTAAAATATATGGAAATTCTGATACAATGAGCCTGGGGTAAAGCCTAAACACAATGCAGAAATAAATCTAACTACACCTATCAAACAAGTATTTGTATTAAAGCAAGAAGCCCTGAAAGTCTCTGTCTTTCACTATGTTTACATATAAACACACAGACACACACATGAATAAAAACATAAATAGGTAGGGGCGCCTGGGTGGCTCAGTCATTAAGTGTCTGCCTTCAGTTCAGGTCACGATCCGGGGGTCCTGGGATCGAGCCCCGCATCGGGCTCCCTGCTCAGCGGGAAGCCTGCTTCTCCCTCTCCCACTCCCCCTGCTTGTGTTCCCTCTCTCGCTGTGTCTCTCTCTGTCAAATAAATAAAAAATAAAATCTTTGGGAAAAAAAAAACACAAACATAAATAGGTAGTAACTATCTCAGCTCCTCCAGCAGAGTCGTGAATTCTTTCCATGTTTATAAATGACACACAGCATCTTTCAGTAAAATACAGTTTTATAAATAGTTTTAAGTTAGTTTGGGACAAGTCTTGACAAAAATGTCCTCAAAGAACAGTTATTTCATTGCACACACAATGGATAGATGTCTCCTTCTCTCACTGGCTTGGTTTAGAGTCTGAGAATCAAAACTAAGCTGGTAAAAAGAAACTGGCTTACCCTCATATCCAAGACTAAAGACACAAACCTTTTGTCATATTGCTTACCTAACAAGAAGTATATTATACAAGTAAATATAATACTTGGTAATATCCTCATGGGTAGTAAATCAGATAACAGTTTTCCAAAGAAATAAGATGACACTCTGTAGTATCCACTGATATATTCATGTCTAAAAAAGAAAAAAATTGTCCTACATTAGTTTAGGAAGGCAGAGACCAGATTGGGCTGCTTGCTTACCTACAGACTTCGCCGCCACCAGGGGTCTAATGACTACAGCTTCTCATATCCTTGAGGCAAACCCCCGCCACCATCCTGTCAGCATCAGGCACCATCTTGGGTGTGAGCCTTCCCTGTGATGTCACCCCCACACGAGTCTGTGCAATACCCCTCTTCTCGTTATAGAACTCCCTCTAGATGCCATCTATTCTGCCCCCCGAGCACCCACTCCCAGTGGGCAGATCTGCATCTCCTCCCTCTCTTCCAACACTGGCTCTCCTTAGAGAACAGCGCTCCAGTAGCTGAACTCAGTTATGGTAGAGGCTTTACTTTCTCCCCACTTCTGATTATGAAGAAGGTGGCTCTGCTATCCTCCGAGCTTCCTAATGCACCTTGGATCACTTCTTCCACTCTCATGATTAAAAAAGAAAATGGCACTTCTTCCTTCAACAGTCATACCTTTCAACTTTCAACCATACATCCCTGTCAGCCATCAAATCCTGTTTCCTTCCCTCTCCAGTTCTAGACCCCTTCCTCTTCCTGACATCTTCCTCCTGTAATTCCAAACTCCTCCACCAATATCTTTCTTTCCCTCTTGAATGATTCCTTTCCTCAGCATGTAAATACGGGCAAATCTCATCCAACTTTGAAAAACACAAGAAACAAAACAGCCCCTACTTTATTTTAAGGCTGCCCTTTTTGGTTTCTTCCATTCCCCTCCCATTCAGGGCTAAGCTGGGTCCACATTCTTTGTCAACTTGACCTCCACACCTTATATTTACTGCTCAACCCACCACCTTCTCTCTACCAAGCCTCTCTAACTTTTCCTGTAAGGGCCATCATGACTTCTCATTTGCTAAAAACAAAAGATCCCTTTTAGCCCCTTTATCGCTTGCTTTTTCTGCAGCATTTGGGTTTGCTGGCTCGGCCCTATTCTTGAACTCCTTTTGCCCTTGGTATCAAGACCCAGGAGCTCATGATTGTCCTTCCAGCCTCTGGCTGCTTTTTCTCAATTAACATCGGCAATCCCCAGGAACCAAGCTGTGGCCCAATACTGGATATGACCAGTTTGACCAACAGCCCCTGATATCGGAGAGCCCCCTTCCTGGAACAGAGACCTACTCACATAAAGAGCTTCTTCTCGACCACAAAGAGCTCCACAGCTGAAACACTGCTGAAACACTGGTTGGTCGTCAGGAAGAAGAGCACCCCTGATCTGCAATGAGAGAAAGCAGGGGGAGAGCACTGCAGTCGATTAAACATTCTTAAATCAAATTTCTAACTGCAAAACTCTCTCCTCAAACGATACCTTATAACATGAAATAGAAACTGTTCTGGTTAAAACAGAGGGAAGTATGTGCCCCACCAGCTTTCTCCCCACCATCTCTGTGTATCCACAGTGGTACCCCTGGGACTCCACAGAGCACAGTTTGGAAGTCAAGGTCCTGGGTTGCTATGGATCGAACTGTGTCCTCCCCAAATTCCAATGTTGAAGCCCGAACCTTCAATGTGATGATATTTAGAGACAGTGTATTTGGGAGATAATTAGATTTAGATGAGGTCATGAGGATAGAGCCCTCACAATGGGATTAGTGCCCTTAAAAGGAAAGGGAGAGACATCAGAGTGAAGAACAAGAAGAAGAAAGAAAGAAAGAAAGAAAAAGAAAGATGGGACATGCAACAATTCAGCTCAATTTGTTAAGCCTTATATCTAACAATACTGTTATGTTCATCATGATTCTGAACTAGTAGATACTGACATTTATAGTAAATACAGTTTTATTGCTAAAGAATTTAAGGTATTCTGATTCTTTTTTTTTTTTTAAGATTTTATTTACTTATTTTGACACAGAGAGAGAGACAGCGAGAGAGGGAACACAAGCAGGGGGAGTGGGAGAGGGAGAAGCAGACTTCCCGCTGAGCAGAGAGCCCGACGCGGGGCTCGATCCCAGGACCCTGGGATCATGACCTGAGCCAAAGGCAGATGCTCAACGACTGAGCCACCCAGGCGTCCCTCTAATTCTTTTCAAGCTGGTAATCCATGTCTGTAATATCTACTTATTGATCCAAATATTTTTAAAAATATCTTTTCTCTTAATATATTTTAATTTGTTTAGCTATCACCACAACCCTGTAAGGTAACCATTAGGTCATAGAAGCTCCTACTCTACATATAAATAAAACCCAGCTTTGTTAGTTACACAGGTTAGAGAAAAAGCAGAGAGCACCTCTTTGGGATAATTCATTCCCAAAGAAGAGAACCAAACCACTGGCCTCCTGAGCAATTTCAAATGATGAAAAAGTGGCAACAAGTTTATGTCAAAAATACAAATTAAAATAAATCCAATGCCCTATTCCTCCAGAAAACATTTGAAGAAACTGCTAAACCTCTCCTTTATCTCTCTGGATTCTTCTACCAAGAATTGTAATGGTTAGATATCCAATTCCTCTTTAAAATTCCAGTTGCAGACAGGTTTTCCAATACTTTTTCTGAATACTTCCCACTGCACAACACAAAAGGTCCATGGGCAATAGATCCTGTGACCTATATTCTGTGCTTGGTAAAAATATGCCACCTACAATGGGTACAAATCATCAATTACTAGCAAGCTTGGAAACAAGTGAGAGACCACCACACTCTTCAGGGAAAGTAAAGAGAAAAACAGTGACGTAACTCTGGAAATAAGCTGCCATAATAATCGCAACGTAGAGTAACACTCTCTGATTCTACACAGGAGAGAATTTATTTTACTTGAGTGAGGAATTGACTTTTATGCTTATTCTTTCTTTCATAAACAGTCAGACATCAAAACAGATTCAACTTAAGCTACTGCAACTTTCCTCATATCCTTATGGTAAAATGGGAATAATACCACCCCACTCCTTGGGGCAGAAGTCTGCGTCCATGGTTTAAAACACAGAGCACAGTGCCTGGCACAGAACAGCTTTCTACATGAAGTACAAGGAGAACTCTGCAGTCTTTGACACTACTGAACATATACATTCAGAGCGTGGTAGAGCCCATTACTAAGTCTCATTATGAAAAAATATTTTTAAGGCCACATGGTGACTAAAACTTGGTAAGGTAAACTAACGTAAGCGCTAACCATATAACAGAAAAACCTGAGTGTCATCCACCTCCCCATGGCAAACAAATCAAAAAATATAAAGGAAAAATTATTCACAAGCAACAAAAGCAAAAAACAGATAAACTGGACTACATCACAATTTAAAACTTTTGTGTATCAAAGGACACTCTCAACAGTGAAAAGAAAACCCACAGAAGGTCAGAAAATACTTGCAAATTTATACCTGACAAGGGGTTAATATCCAGAACATATAAAAAAAAATTACTGTTCAACAATTTAAAAATCCAATTAAAAAATGGGCAAAGGATTTGAATACACATTTCTCCAAAGAAGATACACAAATGGCCAATAAGCACGAGAAGGTTCTCAACATCACTAATCATTAGGGGATTGCAAATCAAAAACCACATGAGCTATCACCTGACACCAACTGGGATGGTTATTATTATTTAAAAGGAAAAAAAAAAAAAAACCCAGAAAATAACGTTTGGTAATGTTGTAGAGGAATTGAAACCCTTGTGCCCTGCTGGTAGGAATGCAAAATGATACAGCTGCTGTGGAAGATAGAATATTTCATAGAATTACCAAATAATCCAGTAGTTCTACTTCTGGGTAAAAATCCAAAAGAATTTAAAGCAGAGATTCAAACAGATATTTGTACATCCATGTTCATAGCAACATTGCTCAATTAGGGGTAAAGGGCAGGCCACTCCAAGATGGGTCACTTTGACATGAAAATTATTTTGAGTTAAAAGCAATCAAGACCAGGCAGACTTGGTGGCACCTGGGTGGCTCAGTCAGTTAGGCATCTGCGTTCGGCTGAGGTCATGATCCTGGGGTCCTGGGATCAAGCCCTGCAGCGGGCTCCCTGCTTGGAGGGGAGCCTGCTTCTCCCTTTCCTTCTGTCTCCTGCTCCCCCTACTTGTGCTCTTGCTCTCTCTTTCTCTCTCTCTGTCAAATAAATAAAATTTAAAAAAAAAGCTTCTGGGTGCCTGGGTGGCTCAGTTGGTTAAGCGACTGCCTTCGGCTCAGGTCATGATCCCAGGGTCCTGGGATCGAGTCCCGCATCAGCCTCCCTGCTCAGCAGGGAGCCTGCTTCTCCCTCTGACCCTCCCCCCTCTCATGCTCTCTCTCTATCTCATTCTCTCTCTCAAATAAGTAAATAAAATCTTTAAAAAAAAAAAAGCTTCTTATCTCCCCCACAACTGCCTAAATTTAAATTGGAAAGGAGAGCCTTTTAAGAAGAGAGCTATTAAGAAAGATGCCTCTTGGGGCGCCTGGGTGGCGCAGTCATTAAGCATCTGCCTTCGGGTCAGGTCATGATCCCAGGGTCCTGGGACTGAGCCCCACATCGGCGGGCTCCCTGCTCAGCGGGAAGCCTGCTTCTCCCTCTCCCACTCCCCCTGCTTGTGTTCCCTCTCTCGCTGTCTCTCTCTCTGTCAGATAAATAAAATCTTAAAAAAAAAAAAAAAGATGCCTCTTTGCCTAAGAAACTTATTTGCATAAGGGGGCAACCTTTGTTTTCCAAACATCATCTCCCACCTCCCTGCTAAAGTCTTTCTCCCCTTACCCTACCCAGCCTTCTCCTTAGCTCATATAAGCATCATGTTGTCTCATTGCTTTTGGAATTTGCATGTCTGTGTGGATTCCCTCTATACATGCTATTAAATTTGGTTTTTTCCTGTTAATCTGTCTCATGTCAATGTGATTCTCAGTCCTACTAGAAGGACTTTGAATGACAGAGGAAATTCTTCCTCCCCAACATTCACAACAGCCAAAAGGTAGAAATAACCCAAGTGTCCAAGGACAGAGAAATGCATAAACATAATATGGTATATCCATGCAATGGAATATTATTCAGCCTTTAAAAGAAAAGAAATCCTGACATATGCTACAACACGGATGAACCTTGAAGATACCATGCTAAGGAAAATAAGCCAGTCACCAACGGACAAATATTGTATGATTCCACTTATATGAGTACCTTGAGTAGTCAAATTCAGAGACAGTAAGTATAATGGTGGCTTCCAGGCCACCAAGAAAGCGAGAATGAGGAATTATTGTTCAATAGGTACAGAGACACAGTTTAGGAAGATGAAGAGTTCTGGAGTTGGATGGTTGTGATAGTTGCACAATAATGTGAACGTATTGGGGAGCCTGGGTGGCTCAGTCAGTTAAATATCTGACTCTTGATTTTGGCTCAGGTCATGATCTCAGGATCATGAGATCAAGCTCCAAGTGAGGCTCTGCACTCAGCGCAGAGTCGCTTGAAATTCTCTCTCCCTCTCCCCCTCCCCCCGTTCGCATGCTCTCTCTCTCTCTCTAAATAAATAAAATCTTTAAAAAAAATAATGTGAATGTATTTAATGTCACTGAACTGTATGCTTAAAACTGGTTAAGAGGGTAAAAATTAATTACCTGTATAATCTGTATAAATTACCACCCCCCCCCCCACACACACACACGCATTCGGCTTGCAGTTCACTGACTTATCCTACTCCTCAGTTTACCCTGTACTTGTCTCAAATTCAAATTCTTCATGGGTTTTCATTAGCTAGAAAGATGTAACAGCACTTTCTCAAAACCAAGATCCAAATTTACTTACCTATTCTGGATTCCTGTAGGATCATTTTTTAGATCATAGAAAATAGCGCCAATAACCAATCCCAGGATGACTGTTACAATTATCTTTTCAAAAAGAAAAAGAAAAACAAGTGTTAAAACAACACACCATTTATTATTATAAGACATAAGGCTACATAATCAAATTTCTCCATTGAGATAGATACTTCAAGTGGTTCAGACAAAGTCCTTGAGTGAATATAAAACAGTGTATGTTATTAGACTGCTTTCTAAAGTAAAAAATAATTGATTTGTGTGTTGGGGAGGCTGATAGAACACAGTAGACCCCTGGAATGCTAAGGTTCCTCCCAGTGATTCACCAGGCCAGTTCAAGGTCCAATTCAGGCCACTAGGCCTGGGAGGGCCATATACAGTAGGGTAACAATGCAAGCGCCTGGCTAGGTCATTTGAGGAATAAAGTCCAAATGGATGAGTTCTGACCTGAACTCTCAACCTTTTGTGCTAGTGAACATGCAGTTTTATATTTCAAGGGGTTCAAATAAAAACAGGATACCTTTACTCTTACCATTATAAATAAATAAAAATTTTCAAACACACATAAAAAAATCCTAGCAATGTTATTCTGCGTGATGAGGAAGCAGGGGTAAGCTGACCGCCGACCTGACCCAGGGGGCAGGGCATGCCTGCACTGGAAAAGCGCAAGGTCACTGCCACCAAAGCATTCAACCAGCTCTTTCTGAAGGTACTCAAATGCTTCCACTACCCATTCTCTTGTCACAGCTTCTCTAGCAACCTCCGTCCAAGGGCCGACAGCCAACAGTGTACAACTAAGCTGCCAATTCTTTGCCACTCTTACCTACATCTGCTTACTCCATCTGTTTGGGGACTCCTAAGAGACTACATAAACGTCACTTTTGTTTTTAAGATTGATAAAATTGTCTCTTAAGGACACTTCCAAGCAAAGGATTAAGGGTTATACTGTGATATAATTTATTTAAGAAAATTCTATTTATTGGGGCACCTGGGTCGCTCAGTCATTAAGTGTCTGCCTTCGGCTCAGGTCGTGGTCCCAGGATCCTGGGATCGAGCCCCACATCGGGCTCCCTGCTCAGCGGGAAGCCTGCTTCTCCCTCTCCCACTTCCCCTGCTTGTGTTCCTTCTCTCGCTGTCTCTCTCTCTCTGTCAAATAAATAAAATCTTTAAAAAAGGAAAAAAAAAAGAAAATCCTACTTATTGTACTTTTATATTGTATTGAATATAAAAAGAGAAGGAATGGTTAGCTAAAGAAAACAAAATACCCCACCATGTACCTCGGAACCTTCAAAGTTAAAAAAAAAAAAAAAAAAAAATCTCAGTACTACAACAGTGTAATGGTATTAAGACTTGAAATTTTTTACAAGCCTATTTTGGCATGAAGCAAACCAAACTGGAAAAGAGGATCATGATCTGTGAAGGCTAGTTTGTGAAGACCACAGTCTGGAAAAAAGTATGATCTGAGATGTCTTCAGAATTCCTGTGCTAATAAGACAGTCAGAAATTTGGGGAAAAATCTATTACCTTGGTATAAGTTTCATTACCCTCAGAATATACTGCATTTCATGCCAACAGTTCAAACTTCCAAAATAAACAATGACTCCATTACCACGTGTGCATGTGTATATATACAAGTCTACTTTCAGACAATAGAACTTTAGGAATGTTCAGACTTTTTATTTTATTTTATTTTAAAGATTTTATTTGTTTATTTGACAGAGAGAGACACAGCGAGAGAGGAAACACAAGCAGGGGGAGTAGGAGAGGGAGAAACAGGCTTCCCACTGAGCAGGGAGCCCGATGCAGGGCTCGATCCAAGGACCCCAAGGATCATGACCTGAGCTGAAGGCAGACGCTTAATGACTGAGCCACCCAGGTGCCCCGGAATGTTCAGACTTTTTAAACTGGACAATCTACATGCTTGTTTCTTTAGTATTCAAATATTTGATATCCTATAGTAACAGACTGGACTGTCAGTCTTATCATTAGGATGCTTACTAAAGGTTTCAAAGTTCTAAAAGAATGTTCAAGTCAGCTTTCAAACACATTGACAAAATGACTAATCTCGTAATTTTGTCATGCTTTCACAAGGGGCATCTAGGTTATTCTTTCTTGCATTACAGAAAAGAAAAAAAACAAGCAAGCTAAACACTGCTCAACAGAGTGCACAAAGACACTATCTGTGAGTTCTCTACACCTGGTCTCTGAACAGAAGGGGAAAAAAATTCCCTAAATATGTTATTCTGTCATGTTCAAATGTGTTTAGTAATATTATCTCAAGATGAGTCCTAAGGGATAATTATGGCCATCACTCAAAAAACTAATCCTTAGTCAAATGTTAAATATGCCAATGGAAAAATTAATCTCTAAGAGTTATAACAGTGTTTTCCAAATAGATTTGATCAGAAAAACCCATGGCACATTAAATGGACATTAAATCCTTTTATACAGATGATCCATTTACTCCAAGATCATCCAAATACAACCTTTGGTTAAATGGCATTCTCGGAAGCAAAGTCTGAATCACATAAATGACTAGGTGAAATCTAAGTATGGCTGTAATATTACCAATACGAGACTTATCAGCAGGAAGCCGTAAAGCAGTTTAATAGCCTCACAGTCAAACACTTAAAGAAGTAAACAACATACATACAAGATTGAAAATACTAAACTGAAGGTCAGCCAGCTAGGGTCCACAGGCCAAACATCGCCTGTCGCCTATTTCTGTATAGCCCTCTAGCTAAGAACAGGTTTTACTACCTTTTTAATGGTTGGGGGAAAAAAGAGTGAGAGAAGAAGACTATTTCTTGCCCCATGAAATTTAAATGAAATTCTAATTTGTGTCCCTCAGTAAAGTTTTATTGGAACATAGCTATGTTCATTTGTTTATGTATTATCTATGGCTCCTTCCTTGCTAAAATGGCAGAGTTGTCTCAGAGTACCCGAGACAAAGACCACATGGCCCGCAAAGCCGGAAGTATACACTATCTAGCCCTTTTACAAAAGAGGTTTGCCTGCTCCTGTCCTAAGTTAACATTCCAGTATGTACAAATATGAATAGGTAATGCTCAGAGAGATGCAATATTCTATCTTTGTTCTACAGCATTGCCATGAATCTGAGCATTATGAGGACTCCTTTTGTGGAACTGAGTTCACTGAGGAGGCAAGCAGGTTGAACATGCAGCCTGGAGGCACTAAGCCTGGGTCTGCACCTGAAGGAAGCCGAGCAACAAAAGGTGCAGAATCATGCTGTTGTATTAGAAATAGCTCTGCATTCTAGAAAGGGGAAGCCTCTTGCACTGTTGCTGGGAATGCAAACTGGTGCAGCCACTCTGGAAGACAGTACGGAGGTTCCTCAAAAGTTAAAAATAGAACTACCTTATGATCCAGCAACTGCACCATTATTATTATTATTTACCCAAAGAATACAAAAACACTAATTCAAAGGGATGCATGCACCCCTATGTTTATAGCAGCACTATCTACTATAGCCAAATTATGGAAAGAGCCCAAGTGTCCATCGACTGATGAATGGATAAAGAAAATGTGGTATATATACAATGGAATATTACTCATCCTAAAAAAAGAGTGAAATCTTGCCATTTGCACAACATAGATGGAGCTAGAGAGTATTATGCTAAGCGAAATAAAATAGAGAAAGACAAATACCACATGATTTCACTCATACGTGGAATTTAAGAAACAAAAACAATCATAAGGGAAAAAAGAGAGAGGCAGACCAAGAAACAGACTCTTAACTATAGAGAACAAAGTGATGGTTACCAGAGAGAAGATGGGTGGGGAATGGGTGAAACAGGTGATGGGGATGAAGGAGGGCACTTGCGATGAGCACGGGGTGTTGTATGGAAGTGCTGAATCACTATATTGCACATCTGCAACTAATAATACACTGTATATTAACTAACTAGAATTTATTTTTTTTAAAGATTTATTTATTTATTTGAGAGAGCAAGCATGAGAGGGGGAGAAGGTCAGAGGGAGAAGCAGACTCCCCACTGAGCTGGGAGCCCGATGCGGGACTTGATCCCGGGACTCCGGGATCATGACCTGAGCCGAAGGCAGTCGCTTAACCAACTGAGCCACCCAGGTGCCCTTAACTAACTAGAATTTAAATAAAAACTTAAAAAAAAAAAAAGAAAGAACTCCACATTCTAATCACATCCTGCCCAGAACTACTATATATGTGACTTGGACAAGACACTTATAAACCACTTTCAGAAAAAAGAGAAATTTATATTATTTTCAAAGTAAAAAAATATAATGTATAAATCATGCTAAAGAATCAACTCCATTACATTATCTCACTGTTGAAACAATGGGTAAACAAGATTGACCTTATTTATCAGACTTGTTTCCAAACGATATCAAATCTACTCTAAAAGAAGAAAAATTTAACTTTGATTGATAGTATACAGAAGTGTTCATATTCTGACAGAAATACAAAATAACAGTAGCAAAAATGTTTAGAGCAATTATCAATATGTCTCACAGAGGGATAGAGATTCTTGGTACTAATACTTAAAAGGCAACAGTACTGAAGTACAAAAATTCTGGTGCATGTGGTAAGAAGTCAGTCAAATCTTTTATTTTTAAGATTTATTTATTTGAGAGAGAGAGAGAGATCTCACACACGCATGGGGCGGGATGGGGGGGCAGAGGGAGAGAGAGTCTTAAGCAGACTCTACACTGAACATGTGAGCCCAACTCAGGGCTCAATCTCCCAACTGTGAGATCACAACCTAAGCTGAAACCAAGAGTCAGCCACTCAACTGACTGTGCCACCCAGGTGCTCCAAGAAGTCAGTAGTATCTTATTAGTGCCAACAACATGCCATCTTTGGGTACTCAACAGAGATTCAATGACTGATAATAAATAAAATCAACCACCCCCAAAATAACTGGCTAACCTGATTTCCTTAGAAAGGATGGACCAATGAACTGGGAATACTAGGGTTTTGTAGGACAGAGCACCCGAGAATACAGAACAATAAAAGGGCAGTAATCAACAACTACCAACAGAGCCAGCCAAATGAGGAAAAGAACACGGTTTCCTCTTCATCTAAAGAAAGTTAATCTGACAGGGAATAGCCTTATTTAACAGGATTCAAGCCTGCTTATTACGTTGTGTTAACTGCCAACTGTTTTAGGTACCTAGTGCTCTCCTAAGATGAGAACCCTAAAATGAAGAAGGTCAATGATGGGGAAGAGCACTCGCACACAGGCTCTTCCCTGAGACAGCAGCTGACCCCTGTGACCTTCAGGTGCATTCAGTGAATCTAGATGCAGGCTTCCCTGACCGCCTGACTTCAAATGCAATCAACCCCTTTCTGCTCTCTCCCTCTCTCCCACTCTCCTTTCCTTCTCTCTTCTCTTCCTTTCTCACCCACTGTGCTTAAACTTTCTCCATAGCTCCTTTTACCATATGACTTGCTATCTAGTTCATTACTGTATGAATTTGTCATCTGTCAACCTCACAGGAAAACAAGCTCTCTGAGAACAGGGGTTTTATTTTCGCCCATTTTGTTCACCACTGTATACAAGCTCCCAAAATACCACACACGGTCGACGAGAACTTGCTGAATGAGTCAGGAAACGAACGTGCAGCCACCAGAAAACCCTAAATGTGGCTAAACACTTCCTTTATTTCACAATTTTTGAAGAAAAGATTTTTCAACAAAGACTACCCATTACAGCTAGTCTAAATCAACAGAAGTCTTAATTAAGTAGTCAAAAAAAAAAAAAAAACCCCACACACCAAAAAAAGTTTTCCATAAGTAAAAATTTCATGGTGTTTCACTTGTTCTGTTGGCTGTTTTTACATCCCAGATGGAATGGGGATAAATAAATGGAAGCTTGGGCAGAAGATAAGCATAATACCAAAATAGATTATACCAGAACCTCATGTTCCCACGTGAGTATGTCCCAGCATAATCAGAAGGATCTGTCAGGTTACCTGAGCTATAGAGGCCTGGGGATTGCCCAGCAAGTTTTTGAATGAACGCTTGGAAATCCATCTGAGTTGATGACAGAAGGCGGTGGCATAGGTGATCTCCTTAAAGGCTGAGCTCTTCCTTTGATGACCCTTTACGAGTCGATCTAACTCATCTTTTGTTTTTCTGCAAAAGTCAGAGTTGCCATAAGACTCAGCTATTTTTTCTATGAGTGGAGATTCTCTCTTGGAAGGCTCTTCAGTCTCCTTGACTTGGGAACAAAAGCAGATACAGAAGGGAAACATTATTAATAAAATAACGACTGAGGGCGCCTGGGTGGCTCAGATGGTTAAGCGTCTGCTTTCGGCTCAGGTCATGATCCCAGAGTCCTGGGATCGAGCCCCACATCGGGCTCCCGGCTCAGCGGGGAGCCTGCTTCTCCCTCTGACCCTCGCCCCTCTCATGCTGTTTCTCTCTCGCTCGCTCTCTAAAAAATAAATAAAATCTTTAAAAAAAAAATAAAATAACAAGTGATTTAGCCCATTTTTCTGTAACCCCTTTCTTAGGTTCTTCCCTGACATCTTAATTCTAACACTTGAGTATAAAAAATTATTAGATCTGTCATCGCTTTACAACATTAGAAAAATATAATTAACTGGCTGACGGCTTCCATAAATTCATGAATACAGCAAACCTACTGACCTTTTCCTAACTATAACATTTGAACCCTAATTTTTTTTAAATAGACTTCTTACCATAGGGAGTTATAATTCCTAACATACAAACCTGGTCCTTTTTTTCTTCTATATGCAAATATACAAATTGCCAAGTTTCTTATTTCACATTATATAAACAATGGGCATTTTTAAATGAAACTTCCCCTTAGAAGTGACACTATCACATAAATACTCATTTATACATTACATAAAAAATATAGCAATCATGGAAAACAAAATCTATGTTGACCAATACTACAGAGTGAATGTTCGTGTTCCCTCAAGATTTATATGCCGAAACCCAATCCCCAAGGTGATGATATTTGAAGGGTGATTAAGTCATGAGAGTGCAGCCCTCATGAATGAGATTAGAACCCTTACAAAAGAGGCCCCTCTTCACTTCCATCATGTGAGGAGGCAGAGAAGACAGTCACCCATCTTTGAACCAGGAAGCGGGTTCTCAACAGACACCAAGTCTGTAGGTACCTTCACCCTTCACCTTGGACTTCCAGCTCCAGAACTGTGAGAAATAAATGATTATTGTTTAAGCCACCTAGTCTAAGGTATCTTTGTTACAGCAGCCCAAACAGACTAAGACAACTGTTATCAGAGTTCAGCATTAATATAAATTCACAAAGCCATGTTTTACTGAGCTGCCACATGGCTAACCTTCAGCAAATTGGGTTCGGCAATAATCTGTGACTCTCAAGAGATTCACATACCTTCGCCCTCTTGGTCCTCTCTGTTTAATATCACAGCAGAGGAGTCTCCATTAATGACATCCAGGAAGAAGTCTGCAGGGTTATTATAAGGCTCACAGTGGTAACCTACAAAAAGAAGGCAACTCAGGTATATAAACTTGATGGTCTTGGAAAGTAAAAACTCACTTTCAGGGGTGAGAGAGGTGAGGCAGGGGAAGAGAACCAACTTCTCCCTCATCTTTTTTCCTCTTCTTTTACTGATTTACCCTTTCTTTTTATGTATTCAATCACATGACATTTCAACAATGCTCTGTCTTCCAGAAAAACAACATACTCAAAACCAACCTTGAAAATTAAAAAAAAAAACAACCTTGGACTCCCAAAATATCTTAAGTTAATATCTGGTCCTTATCCATTATAATTCATGAGACCTGAAACAGCTATCAGTATGCTCTGATGCTTATCAGAACCGCTTCAAAAATGTAAATATAGGTCCAAGGGAAAAAAATTGAGTTTAAAAAAAAAAGCTGTAGCTAGGACTAATGCTCCTCAAAGCAAGGCAAGGAGCAAAGAATGCTAAGGCACAACAAGACAGCACTTGGGAAAGGCCAGGGGAGTATTCTGTTCTCCCAGTTCACCTGGGGACTGCCAAATGATCACTTGTTGTGCTGTCGTAATTCCAATATAGAGAACAAATCCCCAGAGCAGCACTCCCAAGAGAAAAAGACTGGCACCACACAAGTGAATGCTTATCTCAATTTCTTGTAGCATGATCCTCTGAACTCAACTTGGCCTGTAGTCTATTAGGTTCATCTCCTCTAAGCTCCCTAGACCTGTGTGTGCTTGTTAACTTTAAATGAGAGAGATTAAACAAAAATTTTAAAAGATGGCTAGTGAACATTTAAAACTATATTTGGAGTCATGGAGCGCCATCTATAATCCTATCCAAATATCTCTAAAATGAAACAGACTGCATGAGTCATAAAAAAAAAATTATATATGTCCATTCTAAATAGAACCAGGCAGCCCAAAACTGTCAGAAGTGTTAGCCCCTCAAAGTAAGACTTACAATGAGTCATCCTATTGACTGGTAAGTCACTCATACCCCCTCAAGGCCTAAATCTGTAATTTAATGTTACTAGAAAATTTTAAGTAGCATCTTCATGAACCTCCACCAAAGCAGACCAACATCCCATACAAGGGAATAAAATGAGAAAGCCTGATCCATAATCTGGACAAGAAGACAAACTATTTGGGGATATTATTAGGCCTTTTCAAAAATGTTCGCCCAACAGATAACTGGTTATGAGGCCAACATATTTACTGAACTGTTAGGGAAAGGTTGCCAGAACTGGGAAGAGGATCAGATACAGGCCCAGTAGAAATATTCATACATACATAGGCAGGCATAGTCAAATAGGACAGGAAAGAGATCTAAAGAACAAGCTAGCACTATAAAGTGAAGAAAAACTCTAGCACCAAACTAACCAAAGATGTTTTGGAGTGGCAGAAGCCATAGTATGTCTACTCAAAGACCAAACAGCACTCCTAGAGACCTCCTTTGCTCTCTTCCAGGATTCTATTAATAAAGGATCTTACTGTGTGAAAAAGTCAAGCATACCCACTGATGCAAAGTACCCCAAGGCCTCCTGGGCAGGCCCGTGGAACATTAGTCTTCCTGAGGCCAACAAGGTGAGGCTATCAAACAACTTGAAGATAGAATAACGAGGCTGATGAATGGAGAAGATGATTGTTCGTCCCTGTTCAGACATCCTAAGTTAAAAGCGAAAAAATAAAAGTCATTAAACATCTGAAACGTGAACATCATGGCAACTTTATTCCTGCCTTCAGATCATCTGTTCTTAGTTCGACTTGATTTTCTCTTACTAGCTTCTCATTTCATATTATCTGATAGTTAGGAGACCTAAATTCAGCGCTTTTATGAAACACTAGGGTTTCTAAAGTGCGGTCCATGGGCAATCACCATCAACCAGATATTAATGAAAAATGCAGACCCCTGGACAGTCTTCTCAGACCTAGTGGGCAAGTGAATCCATATTTCTAACAAGCACCCACGTAATCTGTAAGTACACTCAAGCTTGGAAACATATCATGGACTAAATATTAAAATGATGGTTGGATGCCCCATTCTCACTGATCATTTAAATCCCCTGGCTCTTGAGGAATTGGTTTTCATTCTTTTGCCCTAACGATACAATTAACATTACTGAGTACTTACTATGCCTTTGCTATATACTTTCATACTTTTCTCAATTCTCACAATATTGTTATAAGGCAGTACCAATATTATTACCTTTATGCTACGGATAAGACTTAGACGGCTGAGCGACCGGCCCTAAGTGTCACAGTTAGTAAGGGGCGGGGCTGATTTGATCCCTGGTCTGATTCCAAGGCCAAAACATTGCTAAACTACCTTTACACAGGAAGTACTACTCATGGATAGAAGAAACAAAGGCCAAATTCACTGCTGAAAACCTGTCATTATTGAAAATATTTTGTGAGAAGTATCATGTCAATTTAAGCATTTTCTAAGCACTTACTACATGTTAGCAGTGGGCACAAGCTTGCTCTGCTTCAAAGGGGATCAGGCCAGCAGATCCAACCATTTCAGTACAGAGTGGAATAAAAGAAGCTGAGGGTTCCTTATAAGCAAAATGGAAGACCATAAGCCGGTCTGAAGATAACATAAGTAGTGTATCAAAGGGGCCAACCAGAGTAAGCCAAGAAGAGAAAATGTAGTCACGGGGAAGGAAGTCACGGCCACAACAAAGTGTGCAATAACAGATCTACCTAAGGAGACTCCAAGTACTTCCGTGTCATTGCAGAGCCTGGACGTGTGTGCGGGGATTGGGGCGGGGAGGGGAGGGAGGGGAAGAAGCTAGGAAAAAGACCGCCCCAAAAATTAAGCCCATGATGAGTCCTTTCACTCAGAAGCTGCAGCTTTCATCACAGGGCAAGAAAGAGCCAGTGAAGGACTGAAAGTAGGGAAGTGCTTCGTTGCAACAGCCTTGTGGTCTGAGGACCAACGGCAACAGGATCAGTATCTCCCAGGAGACACGTAGACGCGGACTCCATCTCAGAGCCGTGGAAACAGAATCCGATGTTAACAAGACCCCGGTGATTAGTGAGCACAGTGGAGTGTGAGAAATTCTAGGTTAGAGCCCTCCGGTGCAAGGAAAGATGCTTGTGTGCCAACTAGTGCAAAACAGGATAAAACACGACATAGTCCAGTATTCCACATCAATCCACCATTCTCTAATGAACACTGTTAACACACTTACAGATCACCAAAGTATCATGCATTCCCTAACAGAACCTGAACCCTAGACCCATTACTTGGCATCTTCATTTAAATGTGCAACTGCCATCTCAAACTTAAGATGTCTAAAATCTTCCCATTTCTTCTTATCCTAGCACAGAGACTTGCTTATGAGGGCATGAGCATCTGAAGAAGCAAGGTAATGACAAGAAGGGGATGTCATATACAGATGATGTGTGTGGTAGCTCTTAAGAAAATTGGGGTGGTGGGGCGCCTGGGTGGCTCAGAGGGTTAAGCATCTGTCTTCGGCTCAGGTCATGATCCCGGGGTCCTGGGATCGAGCCCCGCATCGGGCTCCCTGCTTGGCGGGAAGCCTGCTTCTCCCTCTCCCACTCCCCTTGCTTGTGTTCCCTCTCTCGCTGTGTCTCTCTCTCTCTGTCAAATAAAATCTTAAAAAAGAAAAAAATTGGGGTTGTAGGGAGCAGTCCCAGAAGTGGTGGGCAGAGAGAATGGCCAGAGTGACTAGGAGATTAGTTATATTTAACAATTAAGTTACTTGGCTTAGCAAGTAAGTAAATGTATTGAAATAACGACAGCTAAGTTTTTGCCTGTCTAAAAAATCATTTACAAACATGGAAAGGGCAAAGACTAAAAAGAACATTCAGGCGTTAGATTGGACTGGAAATATGCACTCGTGGGTTTTTTAATATACACATGCTAACAGAGCGATAGTTACAGATGTATGTTTTCATGTATCGTTCTATTCAAACTATATATATACATATATATATAATAAACTAATATTTCAGCTATCTTCCATATAAAAATATAGAAATAGGGGCGCCTGCCTGGCTCAGTCTGTGGAGCATGCGACTCTTGATCTCAGGGTTGTGAGTTCGAGCCCCATGGTGGGTGTAGAGATTACTTAAAATCTTTAATAAAAAAATATAGAAATATATTTGTGTTACATATGCACACACATGTACACAAGTATTTCCTAGTATGTCTGCTAAGTTGGTCTGGAAGCAACGAAACTGCAGTAGCAGCGAGTACACTAATCGGATCTTGGTTTCTAAATTCTGACTACACCAGAAGGTACCGGGACTCCCTAGAGAAATATCTGACACAGGAAAAGGACAAGATGAGCCTGGAACATCTTGTTGACCATGAAGTAAAGAACTGCTTGAAGTATGTTTAGGGCACATGTCAAAAAGACACAAAAGTCAGACTGAAGGGGCTTCCGATGGCCAAATCAGGGTTAATTTAATCATAAAAATAAATAAGAATAACATTATATAATCCATTGATCCATTGACTAAAATAAGAATATGAGAAAACATAAATGAATACAGGAGGAGGAAAAGTTTTTTACAGTAGAATGCCAACTAATATATGTAGAAAGAATGTTGTAAATAGAAAATCACTTGGCAACCATTGCACCAGTAATTGATGGAGGCAGAAATTGCTAGTATATGCTAAAACTGGTGGGTGGAAATTTGATGAGGAACAGGGTATGGACATTATATCCAATTATCTCAAATACTAACCAATTACAAAGGGACTAAGAGTTACTTCACAGCAGGTAAACCCAGCAGACACCAACATGACCAGGTGATGGTCATGAACATCACCCATGGTGGGAGAAGTCAAAATCAGGCAGCTCCTGATTTATGCAGAAGAACATAGCATTACTTCTGTGGTTCCCCCGCCAAGATTTCATGGCCTGAGTCTGGTCATAAGGAAACACTGGATACATCCAAGTTGAGGGCCACTCTACGAAATGCACCCTTGAAGACAGACAAGGATGTGCAACCCAGGAAAGACTGAAAAACTGTTCAGGATTAGAAAAGGTTTAAACAAGTGTTTCTGGAGAACATCCTGAGTGAGAAAGGAGAAAGAGACACTTCGGGTACAACTGGTGAAGTCCAACTGGAGTCTCTGGGATGGACAGTGGTGATGGCAGCAATGTAGATTTCCCGACTGGGTGGTGTAGAAGGTGGTAATGTAGGAGGAGCATCCTTGTTTCTTGTAGTTACACTCCAGAGTATTTAGGGGTGAAGGTACATGATGTCAGGAAAAGACTATGTGGGGTGGAGGGTTGGAGAAACAGCAAATGCAGATAAATGGTAACAGTTGGGGAATCTAGGTAAGAGGACATAAGATTTCTTTGTACTAGTCTTATAACTCTTCTGTAAGGTTAAATTTTTTTTTAATTTTCTTTAGATGTCCAAAATCTACCTTCTGAAATTTCTCCTATAAACATATTCCTCCCACTGGAGGAATAAAAGTAAATGCAACTCGGGCACCTGGGTGGCTCAGTTGGTTGGGCGACTGCCTTCGGCTCAGGTCATGATCCTGGAGTCCCGGGATCGAGTCCCGCGTCGGGCTCCCTGCTCGGCGGGGAGCCTGCTTCTCCCTCTGACCCTCCCCCCTCTCATGTGCTCTCTGTCTCTCTCATTCTCTCTGTCTCAAATAAATAAATAAAATCTTTAAAAAAAAAAAAAAAGTAAATGCAACTCTTTTCTCCATTCTTCCATTTCTCAGGCCCTAAATTTTAGAAAGTTGTTCTCTCAATAACCACACACCGTGTCCAGTTCATGAACTAATCTAATCCTGTTGGTTCTATGTTCAAAATAGATCCAGAATCCATGACTTCTCACCACCTCACCACTACCATCCTACTCAAAGCCAGCATCATATCTCAACTGAACTAATACAAATAGCCTTCTGACTGGTTTCCTTGTACTCACCTTGCCCAGTTATAGTTTTTTCTCTACACAGCTGACAGTCCTCTGTTCTAGAACTCTCTAAAAGTTCCCATGTCACCTAGAGACAATAAAAGCCATAGTTCTTACAGTGGCCTACAAAGCCTGTGTAATCTGCTACCCGCTCAATTCAATCTCATGTCCTATTCTAATTGTTATGGACTGAACTATGTCCTCCCCAAATTCATGTTGAAGTCCTAACCCCTAGTACCTCAGAATATACCTGTATTTGGGGATAGGGTCTTTAAAGAGGTAATTATGGTTAAATAAGGTCATATGAGTGGGCCTTAATCTAATAAGGACCAGTGTCCTTATAAGAAGAGGAGATGAGGACCCAGATGCACCGAGGGAAAATGAAATAAAGACACATACTGAAGACAGCTACCTGCAGGCCAAGGAGAGAGACCTCAGAAGAAATCATCCTGCTGACGCTCTTATCTTAGACTTCTAGCCCGCAAGAATGTGAAAAACTGAACTTCTATTGTTAAAGTCACCCAGTCTATGGTACTACGTTATGGCAGCCCCAGCAAACTAATCAGTAAGCAATCTCCATTCCCCTTAGTTCACTGGGGTCCAGTCCTTCTGGCCTTTTTGATGTTTCCAAACACATCAGGCATGCTCTGCCTTAGGACCCACTGGCTCTTCCCTCCAGCTAGGACTCTCTTCCCCCAGAGATCCAGGTCTCATTCACTTGCTCCCAGCTCACATGTCACATCATTGAGGTCTTCCCTGACCGTCCTGCTATATAATAGAGCACCCCTACCCCCACCACAGCCATCTTTTGCTACACCTTTACCTTGCCTCACTTTTCTTGAAACATTTATATTTGTCAGTTGACTATTTCCCTCCAACAAAGAAGGAAGAAATTTTTGTTTGTTGTGCTTACTCTTGAACTCCCTGCACTGAGAATAATCCTGGTCTACAGCAGGTGATCAGATACCAGATGAATGAAAGAGTAATGTTCCCATCGCATTTACCTCTTCAGGAGCAAAAGAACAGCATTTGCCGTGCTTGAGTCTAAGCCAGTTGTGGGCTCATCCAGGAACAAGATGGCTGGATCGGTAATAAGCTCCATTCCAATACTAGTCCTTTTTCTTTCTCCTCCAGACACACCACGTATAAATTGAGTTCCAACCTAAAACACAAATATCGTTATTAACAATTACAACCACAGCTACTACCATTTGTGGAGGTCCTACACTGTGCCAACCCCTCACAGGGCACTTTATCTCATTATCCTCATTTATTCCAAATAGCAAATAAATGAAAATATGGGAGAAGAGGTAGTTTTCTCTTTAGTAAGATGAGCAAACTGAAGCTCAAGTCAGGTAAGTGGCTAAGCCTGATATGAATGCCATGCTTAACGGTACTTCATGTTCCCTACCAAGTCAAATATTTAGTTTTAGTTTTAGTTAAGTTAGAACCCTAAAATATATGGCCCTTGTATTGTGAAATCACAAAGCAAAAGAGAGATTAACATGGGAGAGGAAAAGGGGAAAGCATCTATAATTTATTAGTCTTCTTAGACCCTCTCTCCCCACTCCTCCAAAAGTCCTCAGTGGGCTTGGCAAATGGGAAAGTTTACTTTCTATCAACACCACATTAGTACCTCTTCAATCACCATAAGGTTTCCCAAATTGACCCTGCCTACATCCCAACTCACTACAGAATTCCTGACTCATTCAGACAAATCCAGAAGGCAGAATATTTTACAGGGCAACTGGCCCAGTCTTTTCAACGAGTCAATGTCATTGTGTGTGGAGGGCAGGGGAGTGGGCGAAGCAAGAAGGTTTTGGGAGAGGCAGGAGGTAGGAAATAATTCCTATATTAAGAGTCTTCAAAGAGATAATAATCAAGTGCTACTCATGCCCTTGACTGGATCCTGTAACAATTGAGCTACAGCAGACATTTTGGAGACAACTGGGAAAATGTGAATGAATATGGCTTAACATAGCTGATAGTAAGATACCGTTGATTTTGTTGGTTAATAACGGTACCGTGGTCATGTAAGCAAATGTCTTTTTTCTTAAGACGCGTAATCAGTATTCAGGAGTAAAATATGATATTTACAACTTTCTTTAAAATATTTCAGAAAAAAAAAGCTGAAGCAAGTATGGGATAAGATGTTAACAACTGGGAAATCTAGGCGAATATTATTAGTAATCAAACCATTATATTAATTACACCACAACCGTGTGATTATGGTAGTAATGAGACTATTCTCTCTACATTTCTGTTATATTTAAAATTTCATAAAAAGTAAAAATTTTTAAATGTATTTTCAATTAATTAGATAAATAAATTCCAAGAAGTCAACAACTACCTTCAGCTCATCTTCCCTGGAATTACATGCAAGGAAGTTAGGGCAATGACTGCCTGCTGGTAAAGAACTTGTACCTAAAGGCAAAGATTGGAAAGAACCTTACTAAAAAGACGAAATTGAATAAACAGAGCCAAGGCAAAGGAAACCCAAACTCATGAACTCCTAAAACAAAAATAAGTGGTAAATGGTGGCATCTCAGAGTCATGCTTTCAAATGAAATACAAGCAAAATACATTCTACATTTTTCTAGAATGTCAGACAGTATGACATGAAGCAACAGCCAGCAGAATACCCCGATCCTTTGTTATCTCTAAGTAAGGGATATATGTATCCAGGGGAATTAAACTCCTGCCATCACAGGCTCAGTCGGGAGAGGATGCGACTCTTGATCTCAGGGTTGTAAGTTCAAGCCCCAGCTTGGGTGTAGAGATTACTGAAAAATAAAATCTAAAAAAAAAGCTGAACTATAGCCACCATAATCTAAAAAAAGCTCATCTTCACCCAAAGCTTCAAATGTCTTCCCAGCAAATCTTTCATCCTTAGTCATCGACTATAAAATTCCCTTGTCCATCTCATCTCTTCCTCCTGACTCTGCACAACCACAAAAGGAGTTATTTTTGTCTCTCTTGCCCACAGCTGTTACCTCTAAAACCTAAGAGCCCAGCACATAGCACACCAGTCTGTAAATAAGTACTGGCAGAAGAAAAGAAGACAGGAAGGGAGGAAGGGAGGAATAAGAGAACAAAGTGCCAAAAGAAAGGCTACAGAAAAACAACTCAGATGCTACACAAATTAGAAATAGGGGCACCTGTTCGGCTCGGGTCATGATCCCGGAGTCCCGGGATCGAGCCCCGCATCGGGCTCCCTGCTCGGCGGGGGGTCTGCTTCTCCCTCTGACCCTCCCCCCTCTCATGTGCTCTCTCTCTCATTCTCTCTCTCAAATAAATAAATAAATCTTTAAAAAAAAAAAAAAAGAAGTAGGGGCACCTGGTGGCTCAGTCGTTCAGCGTCTGCCTTTGGCTCAGGTCATGATCCTTGAGTCCCGGGATCGAGCCCCGCATCGGGCTCCCTGCTCGGCGGGGAGCCTGCTTCTCCCTCTGACCCTCCTGACCCTCCCCCTTCTCATGCTCTCTCTCTCTCATTCTCTCTCTCTCAAATAAATAAATAAATCTTTAAAAAAAAAAAAAAAGAAGTAGGGGCACCTGGTGGCTCAGTCGTTCAGCGTCTGCCTTCGGCTCAGGTCATGGTCCCAGGTCCTGGGATCGAGCCCCGCGTCGGGCTCCCTGCTCGGCGGGAAGCCTGCTTCTCCCTCTCCTCCCTGCTTGCACTCTCTCTTACTATCTCTGTCTGTCTCTCTCAAATTAATAAAATCTTAAAAAAGAAAAAAAGAAAGAAAGAAACCCTACTTTGACTAAATATTACTTTGAAAGCCAAATTATAGCAAAGTGAAACACAGAGCCAGAACCCTTGGATTTTTGTCATTTAAAAATTCTAGAAATATACCTCAAAAGCAATGGAACAAAGTCTCCTGGAGGAAGAGGAAGGAGAGCTAAAAGGGGAAAGAAAACAAGAAGAAGGAAAGTTAGTGGAAAGATAGTGGCTGAGACATGACAAACTGTGGAAGAACATCAAGAGCTATAGTCACATGGAAAGGGCCTCATGTCCTTCTTCTATATACTAGACCAGCCTGCCACACACTTCATTTCCAGGAGTCAAATATTTTTAGTTTTTTTTTTACCTCATTAATTTCCATCTTCATATTTTGTAACAAGTCCTGTTTCTCATCATTACAGAGAGCAGCCACTTTTGACCACACATATTACAGAAAACTTCTGAGGAAGAGTTACACTATCCACACAGGTGAGATCTTATTTGCTGGCTATGATCCTGTCTGGTTTTTCCACATTACCTTGGAATCGGCCACTTTATCCAGACCTAACTGCTGAATGACCTTGTCAATTCGCTCATTTTTTTCATGACTTGTCATGGTGGTCGGAAGCCGGAGAGCTGCTGAGAACTGTAAATTTTCTCTCACTGTCAGAGTTCCCATCACGACATCATCCTTAAAGCAAAACGGCATTTTTAACAAGACATATTAGGTCTTTTTTTTTTTTTAATAGGTATTTATTTATTTATTTATTTATTTATTTATTTATTTTATTCTTATGTTAATCCCCATACATTACATCATTAGTTTTAGATGGAGTGTTCCATGATGCATTGTTTGTGCATAACACCCAGTGCTCCATGCAGAACGTGCCCTCCTCAATACCCACCACCAGGCTAACCCATCCTCCCGCCCCCCTCCCCTCTAGAACCCTCAGTTTGTTTTTCAGAGTCCATCGTCTCTCATGGTTCGTCTACCCCTCCGATTTCCCCCGCTTCATTCTTCCCCTCCCGCTACCTTCTTCTTCTTCTTTTTTTTTTCCTTAACATATATTGCATTATTTGTCATATTAGGTCTTTTTTAATACCATCACCCTTAAGTACGTGTAACTTAATCCACAAGAATAACATATCCAACATAAAGTCCTAGCTAATGATGAACTTGCAGTTAGACAAATGACAGCAACTCCAAACACAGCTGAAAAAGCCGGAGGGCGTAATTTTCATTCCCCTATCTGTACACCCAAACCGACACAAGTAATTGTGATTACTACTAGCAGACATGTCCAGACCGCTTTATACAGGATTTAGCAAAATAGCTTTCTAAGCTAGGGGAAGGGCAAAAAAGGAAAATAGTGTCTTATGGAAATGATAACTAGAATGGATACCATTGTCCTTATAGCGGTCCTTATATAATTGTCCTTATATTCCAGATTCTTCCTGCCTCTTCATTTAACACCACTCTGAATCTTTTTTTTTTTTAATTTTTTTATTCTTATATTATCCCCATACATTGCATCAACACCACTCTGAATCTTAACAGGAGATTATGAGAGGCTGGTGTGAAGAAAATTGGTTCCACGAATATGTCATTTGGTCAGTTGGAAGTACACTCAACTATCAGCCAAGGCACTTGCTCATATAGAAATAGAAGAAAGCTAAAATACAAATCCACAAATACTTACTTGTACCACATAACCTGAATTACACTTGAAATTGGCAGGTCGAGGTGCTCCATTTATCAAAACATCTCCAGATAATCCATTCGGATCCTTCCTTGCAGCTAAGATATCTAACAACCTATGAGAGGACATATACATTGTTGTTTTTCTCCACTTCAGGCTATATCTCTCAGCTACTCTAAATCCAAATTCTGCTTAAGTTAGAATATTAACCGATCAAGAAATTCCATGGATCACCTAAAATTATGTATTTTTTTTTTTCAGGTACTTCCTCGAGTTCAATTTTTATTTATATTCTAGTTAGTTAACATATATGATAAAATTGGTTTCAGGTGTAGAATTTAGTGATTCATCATAAAATTACGTACATTTTCGAATTCTCACCTTCCCTTTTTTAGTATATACTACAATAAAACTCAAAAACATGGCACAAGTCACCACTGGCTGATCCAGCACAGACTTCCCAAACAGCCTTCCAGGTCACGTGACCTTGGGGGTCTCAAGTCAGATAATGTGTTCCTTTGTCTAAGACACAAGTCTTCACTTAGGCCTTTGGCTCCATCTCCCCACTTTCAATTTTTTTCTCTCTCCTTTCCCTCCCCATTAGCTCAAATCATAGCCGACAGCTGTATGGCCAATCATGTCCTGTTAGCGTGTCCTGTTAGTAAGCTGACCAAGTAAGAGTTCCCAGTCCCTGGGACAACCACAAGCTAGCATCATGCATGTTATCCACAGCGCCTAGAACCACACTAGACATGCAGCAAATGCTCGACACACACCTGCTCACATAATAGTCATCTTGAAAAGCACAATAAAACTGCAAAGAAAAAGCTGACTTATGCTATTATACTCACGAAGATTTGCCACCACCTGTGGGTCCTAGAATGGCATTGAGGCCAGGTCTCATGATGCCACTGTAAACACAGAACATAACAATTTATCGGCCCGCTTCAAAACCGGTTCTATAAATTTAGGGTCTGCATCTATACACTCAATGAAAGTGATCAAACTATAAACAGAAAACAAGCACAAACCAATGCTTAAATGAAAAAGACACTGAAATGTCCATTAACATAAGTCCAGCAAACAAAGGATCTTAATCACTAGTCAAGATGTGTAAGAAAAATGCTTGGGTCCCTCTAAACTCCTTTTACTTCTTCTCTAAACCATTTATATTTTTTGAAATTTCAAGTTTCCTTAAAGTAACAGATTCTGGTTAAACATCTCTGTTATACTCACCCTCTTAACCCAGTGTGAAGAACGAAACAAGTCTTAACTAATGTTTGATGACATTAACTGATTTACTTCAAATCACCTCAGTTGCTACCTAGTCAGGTTCTACACAATTAATAAATCAATGGATTTCTAGAATTACCAGTAGTGTTCTCACCACTTAAAACTAGTCAGATTAAGAAACAATATATGTGAAGTAGAAATTCAATGGCTAAGAATAAAGCACCTCATGGGTAAAAAACGAAACACCAATTCTTAACCCTCACAAAATTTTTACTGAATTAGAAAAGTAAAACATGGGAGCACCTGGGTGGCTCAGTCGTTAAGCGTCTGCCTTCGGCTCAGATCATGATCCCAGAGTCCTGGGATCGAGCCTCGCATAGGGCTCCCTGCTCAGCGGGAAGCCTGCTTCTCCCTCACCCACTCCCCATGCTTGTGTTCCCTCTCTGGCTGCCTCTCTCTCTGTCAAATAAATACATAAAATATTTTTTAAAAAAAGAAAGTAATAAAAAACTAATGATATAATGTATGGTGATTAACATAACAATAAATTTAAAAAGAAAGAAAGAAAAGTAAAACATGTACCCTCAGGATATATCATTTTCTTCCCATAAAGTATCAGGTAAGTGGACTGGAAAATTCTCAGCATAGAAGTGGTGGATGCCACTTTCTGTTAAGGAACAACCTTTAAGGATATATAAACATGGAGTACACACAGCATGTCCCAAACAAATTAAGTAGATGTTTAAGGGTAGTGAATACTCAGCAAAAAGGTGGAAAAAATTAAGGCAGGGTTTACTGTGCTGAGACTCAAGAAGAAGGCAAGTAGTTTGAATTTTATCCTGAAGGTAACAAGTAGACTGGTAAGGAGAATGGACTGGAGAAAGGAGAATTAAGAGTAGGCCCTCTCCAGGGGCACCCGGGTGGTAGAGTCAGTTCAATGTCCGACTCTTATTTTTGGCTCAGGGCCTAATCTCAGGGTATTGGGATCAAGCCCAGTGTTGGGCTCCGTGCTCCATGTGGAGTCTGCTTAAGACTCTTTCTCCCTCTGGCTGTGCCCCTACCTCCCCTCTAAAATAGATAAATAAAATCTCTTAAAAATATATTTTAAAAAAAAGAAAGAAAAAGAAAAAGTAGGGCCTCTCCAGTTAAACAGGTGTGACAAAATAGAGACCTGAAAAAGCCCTTCAAAACCTTGGTGTCTATGCCCAATCTGTATTGGAACTGATAAATCAAAATTTATTCCACAGAAAAAAACAGTATCTGTTCCAAAGCTGAAATCTATTTTATTCCCAGGTAATGATTTTCACAGAGGCCAATCTATGGCTATATAACCATGAGTGATAAACTTCACGTAGCAATTTACCACAGTGCCTCAACCGAGGAGGACCTCAGCATTTACTGACTATTGTGCTTAAATTGTCACAACTATAAAATGGCTGGTGGATGCTAGGGTGAAAGGTAGCTCTCACTCTGCTCATGAACTGAGGTGCCTCTCGCTGAAACACTGGACGAATACAATGAGTTTGATAAACCAGGAACAAGCTGTAGAACAGAAAGATCTCTTATTCTTTCAGTGACGTCTTCCCCTGCCCGCAAATGTAAAAAGACAACCTGGTTGAGTGAACTTCCAAGATGCATTTATCTGTAGCTCTCGATGCATCTTCTTTATTAATAGCTACCCAGTAACTTCTTAAATGACCAGAAATAAGCTTGTTATTCACTAAGACGTCATTGTCAGAAAACTTTTCCAGGTTTTTAAAATACCTTCTCAAATAAAGACCAACCAATCCTAAATGATTAACCCAAAATTGAATGTGAACGCTCTAGGACAATCTTTCAGGTCCCCGAGTTGGGCTGACTTTGGCATTAAACCCTAACATTACAGAAAACAACCATAACGTACAATCACAAATGCAAGAAAGAGTTCCAGTTGGGAGCAGTGGCTAATTCTCCTTCCATTCATTCAACACAATTATCCAGTGACTACCACGGATGACAAGACCCTCTTCTAGGACATGGGACAGAGCTGAGAATAAAACAAATCCCTAGGCCATGTGGAGTTTGCACTCTAGTCCAGGGATCAGCAAATAAGAGCTAGTCACCTGTTCTCTGCTTTCATAAAGTGTTACTGGAACAGAGCCGCACTCTTTCATTTACGTCCGCGGCTGCCTTCACGCTATAGTGACAGACCTGAGTATTGCAGCACAGATGTATGGCCCATAAAGCGGAAAATATTTACTAGCAGGCCCTTTACAGAAAGGCTGTTGACCCCTGTTCTGGCTTATGGTCTACAATTCCCTTGTTTCCTCACCCCGCTCTCCACGCTACTATCATCCCTCAAAACTCATTTCCCACCCTAATTTACTGCTTTACAGCCTTTGTGTGCAGGACAGTTTCCCTCACTGTACTATAAAACCCTGTCAACAAGATGGTGTCATCTCGGGCCCCTGGGGGGCTCCGTCGGTTACACGTCTGCCTTCAGCTCAGGTCATGGTCTCCAGGTCCTGGGATCGAGCCCCGCATCGGGCTCCCTGCTCAGGAGGGAGCCTGCTTCTCCCTCTGCCTCTGCCTCTGCCTCTTCCCCCCGCTTGTGCTCTCTCTCTCAAATAAATACATAAAGTCTTAAAAAATAATAATAATAAATGGTGTCATCTCGCATTACTACCCACCCCACCATAGCATGCAGCCAGTGGTATACAACGGGTAGACCACTAAATGCCGAACACATCAAGTGAAACCTAGCTGAAGGACTCACGGCACATCGATTGCATTTTAGTGCATAATGGTGAATCCTCCGGTCTCATTTTATGGAGACGTCCATGCCGTTCCCACTGCTTGGAGCACCATCCCTCCCTACCCTGCTCTACACACACACACACACACACACACTATAACACCCTCTTCACTTTCTCTCTCATGCCCCCCGCCCTCCAATTTAAGTTTAGGGGCTTCCACAGGGTCTTCCCATCCCTCCATCACAGTAGAAGAACACAGTGATGTGCCTTACTTGTCTGAATCCACCATTAGACTAGAAGGTTTCTGAGAACAGAGGACATATCTCTGTCACTAGCATCTTGCACGATGTCAAGCACCTAGCAGATGTCTAAAATTTGTTGAGTAAGTGAGTCTCTGCATTTTTATAAATAACAATTACAGGAAAACAAAAAGACAAGTTTGAAAAAAAAATGTCAAGAAGAAGGAAAAACTTGATAGCTGTAACAGAACACAGGCTGTGAAGGGATGTGGGAGAAAGAGAGGTGACAGCTGAAGGGTGGGCTATTTACTTGTATCAAAGAATGAGAAAAGTGAGCAAATCAGTAAGTATATCAAGGATAATGAGAGCCAGGGTTTTCACTTTTTTATTTATTTTTTTTATTCTTATGTTAATCCCCATACATTACATCATTAGTTTTAGATGAAGTGTTCCATGATTCATTGTTTGTGCATAACACCCAGTGCTCCATGCAGAATGTGCCCTCCTCAATACCCACCACCAGGCTAACCCATCCTCCCACCCCCCTCCCCTCTAGAACCCTGTTTGTTTTTCAGAGTCCATCATCTCTCATGGTTCGTCTACCTCTCCGATTTCCCCCGCTTCATTCACAGCACTTACCAGAGCACATACCCTCCCCAGTGTCTATCACCCAGTCACCCCATCCTTCCCACCCCACCCCCCACTCCAGCAACCCTCAGTTTGTTTCCTGAGATTAAGAATTCCTCATATCAGTGAGATCATATGATACATGTCTTTCTCTGTTTGACTTACTTCACTCAACATAATACCCTCCAGTTCCATCCACGTCGTTGCAAATGGCAAGATCTCATTCCTTTTGATGGCTGCATAATATTCCATTGTATATATATACCACCTCTTCTTTATCCATTCATCTGTTGATGGACATCTTGGCTCTTTCCACAGTTTGGCTATTGTGGACATTGCTGCTATAAACATCGGGGTGCGCATACCCCTTCGGATCCCTACTTTTGTATCTTTGGGGTAAATACCCAGTAGTGCAATTGCTGGATCATATGGTAGCTCTATTTTCAACTTTTTGAGGAACCTCCATACAGTTTTCCAGAGTGGCTGCATCAGCTTGCATTCCCACCAACACTGTAGGAGGGTTCCCCTTTCTCCGCATCCCCGCCAACATCTGTCATTTCCTGACTTGTTAATTTTAGCCATTCTGACTGGTGTGAGGTGGTATCTCATTGAGGTTTTGATTTGGATTTCCCTGATGCCGAGCGATATTGAGCACTTTTTCATGTGTCTGTTGGCCATTTGGATGTCTTCTTTGGAAAAATGTCTGTTCATGTCTTCTGCCCATTTCTTGATTGGATTCTTTGTTCTTTGGGTGTTGAGTTTGATGAGTTCTTTATAGATTTTGGATACTAGCCCTTTATCTGATATGTCATTTGCAAACATCTTCTCCCATTCTGTCGGTTGTCTTTTGGTTTTGTTGACTGTTTCCTTTGCTTTGCAAAAGCTTTTTATCTTGATGAAGTCCCAATAGTTCATTTTTGCCCTTGCCTCCCTTGCCTTTGGCGATGTTTCTAGGAAGAAGTTGCTTCGGCTGAGGTCAAAGAGGTGGCTGCCTGTGTTCTCCTTTAGGATTTTGATGGACTCCTGTCTCACACTGAGGTCTTTCAACCATTTGGTGTCTATTTTTGTGTGTGGTGTAAGGAAATGGTCCAGTTTCATTCTTCTGCATGTGGCTATCCAATTTTCCCAACACCATTTGTTGAAGAGACTTGTCTTTGTTCCATTGGACATTCTTTCCTGCTTTGTCAAAGATGAGTTGACCATAGAGTTGAGGGTCCATTTCTGGGCTCTCTATTCTGTTCCATTGATCTATGTGTCTGTTTTTGTGCCAGTACCATGCTGTCTTGATGATGACAGCTTTGTAATAGAGCTGGAAGTCCGGAATTGTGATGCCACCGGCTTTGCTTTTCTTTTTCAACATTCCTCTGGCTATGCGGGGTCTTTTCTGGTTCCATACAAATTTTAGGATTATTTGTTCCATTTCTTTGAAAAAAGTGGACGGTATTTTGATGCGGATTGCATTGAATGTGTAGATTGCTCTAGGTAGCATTGACATCTTCACAATATTTGTTCTTCCAATCCATGAGCATGGAACGTTTTTCCATTTCTTTGTGTCTTCCTCAATTTCTTTCATGAGTATTTTATAGTTTTCTGAGTACAGTTCCTTTGCCTCTTTGGTTAGATTTATTCCTAGGTATCTTATGGTTTTGGGTGCAATTGTAAATGGGATCGACTCCTTAATTTCTCTTTCTTCTGTCTTGTTGTTGGTGTATAGGAATGCCACTGACTTTTGTGCATTGATTTTATATCCTGCCACTTTACTGAATTCCTGTATGAGTTCTAGCAGTTTTGGGGTGGAGTCTTTGGGGTTTTCCACATAAAGTATCATATTATCTGCAAAGAGTGAGAGTTTGACTTCTTCCTTGCCAATTTGGATGCCTTTGATTTCTTTTTGTTGTCTGATTGCTGTGGCTAGGACTTCTAATACTATGTTGAATAGCAGTGGTGATAGTGGACATCCCTGCCGCATTCCTGACCTTAGGGGGAAAGCTCTCAGTTTTTCCCCATTGAGAATGAGGGTTTTCACTTTTTTGAGATGTTTTACAAACATAGAAATGTGGAAAGAATGCTAGGGTATTAGATACAATTGGAGGTATTAATGAGAAGTCCTAGGTTTTAATCTACATACACAGATAGATATAGAAAGTTTTAGGCACATGTGTGTATACATATATCCAGATATGTGTTCCCTAGGTCTACCCACTGAGAAGGCATAGGACAGAGGACATCCCAACAGCAACAAATATCCCAAACACCCAGATCTTGGTTTGTAAATACCATCCTCCACAAAAAGGAACAACAGCTGATTCCATGTCTGAAGCAGGAAAAGTATTCAGGGAGTCTGAAACTTCTTGCTGTGTCAAAAAATACTCAAATGAGAGGACAGGTCAAAAGAATGAGTTAAAAAAAGCAAAGGTCTCCCACTAACCGAATCAGAAACAATGGGAGTATCAAGAATAATGATAATAGGGGCGCCTGAGTGGTTCAGTCGTTAAGCGGCTGCCTTCGGCTCAGGTCGTGATCCCAGGGTCCTGGGATCGAGCCCCGCATCGGGCTCCCTGCTCGGCAGGAAGCCTGCTTCTCCCTCTCCCACTCCCCCTGCTTGTGTTCCTGCTCTCGCTATGTCTCTCTCTGTCAAATAAATTTTAAAAATCTTTTAAAAAAATGATAATAATGCATTACTATTGAATATGAAATCCATGAGTCTATACTGAATGAAGAGATGATGAATAAAACTTTTTTCTTTTAGTAGACTGCAAATTAATCCATGCCGAAGAGATGAATTAAAACAGAAAATCACCCTTTGATAACTATCATAGTGATCATTACTGCTAATTTGGGTAGGAAGAGTCAATGGGAGCTGAAGCTGGTGGGGTGAAGATTAATGAGGAATAAGGTTTTGGAATAATGTCTTATCTCCCCTCATAGCATTTATCAATTACAAAGTGGAAAATGGTAACATTATGGTGGAGAAGGTTGGTAGACACCAACATGACCAAGTAATCAAGGTTAAGGGGTGAGACAGAAAAATACCAGGTTGCATGAGACAAAGGAGACATGATGTGGTGGTCAGTCAACTATGTTAAAAGCATGGTTGACCGATGGTCTCTTAGGACCCACCACTGTATTCACTATGAGGCTGCACTCCCCCGGGGCTACTCGAAAACAATGACCTGAAAAGAGGATCCTTATTTCTGGAGAACATACATCAAAGGAGTTATGGACATCATATGGACAGCTTGCTTTTAAAAAAATACTAATGATAATGGGTATATAAAAATTAAAAGTGACAAGCAAATGCACTGAAATGTTAACAGGTAGGGTATCCAGGTGAAAAGTGCAAGGTTTAAGTTTAAAATTATGTCAAAATAAATTATAAATTTAAAAAATTCCCAAATAGTATAATGAATTTCCATGAAGACTAGTGGATATCCACACAGTTACTGGAATGGACCATTTTTTCCATAGATCTTCAGCATTGGTGAGGGAAAGCTCAAACGCTGGGCATGGAGACAAACTAAGTGTAACAGATGATTTTTCATGAGGAAGTAAAATCTCACCTTTTTTAATTCTCATAGTCAGATTTTATTTTATCTTCTTCACGCCCCTCCCCCAACCAGAAGAGGAAATCAGGTTCTAGTTACTCAGTTCTATAAATGAAATTACAAAATGTCCAAAGAAAAAACGAAAACTAAGACTCTCACCAGCTTTTTTGAAATACAGTAACTATTGTGAATGGTGGTGGTGCTATCAAATACAAATCAAAAATAACACATATGAGAGCAATCTTTCCCCAGCCCAGAAACTCTACTTAGATGAAGTCAGCAGATAGGGGAAAGATTAGAAATACTGCAGCAAAAATAGGGATGACCTCTCTCAGGGATGCCTAAATCAGAAATGTGAGATAGCAAGGAAACCAAGCCCTCCTGTCCTTTTAACTATAAAACTGGAAAGAATTGCAAGATTTGACTGCGTTTTTATGAACCTAGTTATGTGTGTTTAACCTAGGATGAACTCATCCACTGCTGAAATACATACCACTGGACCATAAAACCTTATGAAACCTTGAACAGATGACACTTTTGCTGTATCAAGGTATTAATCTAGTAGCTTGAAAACATAAGCAAGATAAATGTACACTCACACAGTATGCATTTTAAATCTATTCCACCTGTGCATATTCCAATCATTTACCTTCCATTCATCAGCACAAAATCTGAAGTAACCACCATTTTCTTGATTATTATGTTCCACAAAACACTTGTCAGCTTTTCAGAAAGGTCAGTCAGTTCTAATCTAGGCCTGATTCCGTTCCTAATTTCTCTTATCACTTTGGACTTCAACTGCATAGCGTAAGCTAAGCTATAGCTGTCTTCTATTTCAATAGTCTCTGTCTGCCTGTGTAATGGAGAGAAGCATTAAGTACATGGTACAAACTACTATATAAACAGACCACTCATTTAAAACAAGTGTATCTGAAAACCAAAGTACTTTTACAGCATACTGTCATTGCAACTCCCGGACGCTAGCATCTTGAACATAAAGGACATAAAGTGCATAAGTACCTGAAAGTGTCCGGCTCATAAGTTACAGCCGCACATCTTCTCTGATTCAAAGATCAGAAAACTAAAGCTCCAGGGATGACAATTATATCCCCATGACCAAGAACTAGCAAATCATACAGCCAGTCGCTTGCTAGTGAATGCCAGGGCATACCCAGAAAAAAATTAAATGACACATTAATTGTTCAGTTTCTCAAACTAAAGTTAATGCACATGGAACAACCACTTTAAAAACAGTTTGGCAGGGGCGCCTGGGTGGCTCAGTCTGTTACACGTCTGCCTTTGGCTCAGGTCATGATCCCGGGGTCCTGGGATTGAGCCCCGCATTGGGCTCCCTGCTCAGAGGGAGTCTGCTTCTCCCTCTCCCTCTGCCTGCTGTTCCCCCTGCTTGTGATCTCTCTCTCTCTCAAATAAGTAAAAAAAATCTTTAAAAAAATTTTTTTAAATAAAATAAATAAAAACAGTTTGGCAGTTCCTTTAAAGCAAACCATATACCTAATATGTGACCCAGCCATTTCACTCCAAGTTAGGCACACGAAATAAAAGCATGTGTCTGTATGTTTGATTAGACTTGCACACAAATGTTTGTAACACCTTTATTTGCAATAAGCAAAAACCTGTAAAGCTCACTGTATGTCAATAAACTATTTTAATACAAATTCATGCACATACTTGATATCTGTCAGGATTTCTTTCTCAACTGTTTTTCGGCCAAGAAGAAAGCCACTCTTCACTTTTACTCGATAGCAAATGTTATGAAAACTTAACACGGCTACTTCAGTAAATGTCTTCAGGTTGTTGGAGGTCATCCTGGAGAGGTCATTGGTGTTTCTTCGTGACATTGGGATAAAAACTTGATCATTATTGGAAGACATCTGGAGAGTTTTGGCCTTTCTGTAGAGGGAAAAGCAGCAGTAAGTTGATAGTCCAGATAAATGAGATTGCAAACACCAGTAAGAGTACACTTAAAACAAGTCCATTTTGGTACACATTTCCAATTATAAAATAAGTAAGTCCTGGGAATATAATGCACAGCATGGTGGCTATAGATAACAGCACTGCATTGTATATTTGAAAGTTGTTAAAACAGCAGATCTTGAAAGTTCTCATCACAAGAAAAAAGAATGTGAGGGGTGCCTGGGTGGCTCAGTCGTTAAGTGTCTGCCTTCGGCTCAGGTCATGATCCCAGGGTCCTGGGATTGAGCCCCACATCGGGCTCCCTGCTCGGCGGAGAGCCTGCTTCTCCCTCTCCCACTGCCCCTGCTTGTGTTCTCTCGCTCGCTGTGTTTCTCTCTGTCAAATAAATAAATAAAATCTAAAAAAAGAAAAAAGAATGTGACTTTGTGTGTGACAGATGTTAACTAGACTTTTTGTGGTGATCATTTCACAATATATACAAATATTAAATCATTATGCTGCACACCTAAAACTAACATAATAGTGTATGTCAATTATATCTCAATTAAAAAAAACAAAAATGAAGATCTAAACTTTAAAAGAATGTAAAATACCTCACTAGTCATTTTTATACTGATTATATGCTTAAATAAAAATATTTTGGGGGCAGACATGGTCCGAGATGGCAGAGAAGTAGGAGACCTAAACTTCGTCTGGTCCCAGGAATTCAGCTGGATAGGGATCAAACCATTCTGAACACCTACGAACTCAACAGGAGATCGAAGAAAAGAATAGCAGCAACTCTCGGAACAGAAAAGTGACCACTTTCTGGAAGGTAGGACGTGCGGAGAAGTGAATCCGAGGCGATATTCGGGAGGGTAGACGGCGGGGGAGGGGGCCTCCGTCAGCCGCTACCAGCAAGTGATAGAACAGCAGAGCACAAAATTGGAGCTTTTGGAAGTCGGCTCTGCTGAGGGACGTCGCTCCAGTGGCTAAGCGGGGGGTGGAACCCTCATGGGACAGTGTGGTCTCAGGACCCTTGGGGTCACAGAAAGACTGGGGGTGCCTGAGTGTAACATAGCTCCCAGGTATCAGAGCGGGAAGGCCAGCTGCAGAGACGGAGCCGAGGAACAGGCTCTCAGCTCGGGGTTGCCATAAACCATTATCCGCGGCATAGTTGGGCCAGTTCTCTTCGAGCAGGGGCCCAACAAGCGGCAAAGGAAACAGTCAACCAAACCAAAAGGCAACCGGCAGAATGGGAGAAGATATTTGCAAATGACAGATCAGATAAAGGGCTAGTATCCAAAATCTATAAAGAACTTATCAAACTCAACACCCAAAGAACAAATGATCCAATCAAGAAATAGGCAGAAGATATGAACAGACATTTTTCCAAAGAAGACATCCAAATGGCCAACAGATACATGAAAAAGTGCTCCACATCATTCGGCATCAGGGAAATACAAATAAAAACCACAATGAGATACCACCTCACACCAGTCAGAATGGCTAAAATTAACAAGTCAGGAAACAACAGATGTTGGCGAGGATGCAGTAAAAGGGGAACCCTCCTACACTGTTAGTGGGAATGCAAGCTGGTGCAGCCATTCTTGAAAACAGTATGGAGGTTCCTCAGAAAGTTGAAAATAGAGCTACCATACGATCCAGCAATTGCACTACTGGGTATTTACCCCAAAGATACAAATGTAGGGATCCGAAGGGGTACATGCACCCCGATGTTTATAGCAGCAATGTCCACAATAGCCAAACTATGGAAAGAGCCCAGATGTCCAACAACAGATGAATGGAAAAAGAAGATGTTCAATCAAATGAACATTTATGTGAGTGCTACATATATATGTTGATTTAAAAATTTTGTGCCTTAGAACAAAAGATACTTTAAGCTTATGCATATTTTATTTATTTATTTGACAGAAAGAGACACAGCGAGAGAGGGAACACAAGAGGGGGGGTGGGAGAGGGAGAAGCAGGCTTCCTGCAGAGCAGGGAGTCCGATGTGGGGCTTGATCCCAGGACCCTGGGATCATGACCTGAGCCGAAGGCAGACGCTTATGACTGAGCCATCCAGGCACCCAAGCATTTTTTAAAAACAAGTCTGTTTTAAACTGGAATGCAATATATAGTTCCATTTCCAATGAATAGGCCATATTGCAGGGATAAGAACAACCATGGGAACTATATTAGGGAGGCAGACACAACTATGAATGCATAAACTCCAATTAGCTGTCAATTAAACATTTAGAAAGTAAACAGAGAATATGAAAATTAATCAAAATTCATGAAGCAGAAGAAAGATGAATGGGAGACAGACTTGCCTGTTTTGAAAACCAGATTACGAGACAACTCAAGATTAGGGGCAGACCACATGATCACCAACACCCTGCTTTTGTTTTTGTTTTATTTTGGAGTTTATGACATAGTTATTACAAAAAAGGGGGTTAATTCTGACAGTCAGGAACAAGAGAAATATCTCTGAATTTATAGCTCCAGACTTTATACCCTTGGTTGTTATGCTCCCTCAATTAGCCAAGAAAATAAACTCCAACAAAACTTTTTGGGATGATATAATCCCTTCCATAATGGGTGACTATATTTAAATTCCAGGAAGATTTAGAATTAGGTATAAAAATGATCTAGAAAACCAAACTAATAGTGAATCAGGTAAAGAATTTAAACCAAAAACAGTATTAAATTTATAAAAGGAGTTTAAAAATGCTTCGTTAGACAAGTTACAAAAGATTTAGATTAAAAAGATTTAGATTAACATACTTAATAGCTTGTGAACTAGGTTTGAAATACGAAATGTCCATAAACTTAGTTTTTTGGTTTTGGTTGTTTTTTTTTTTTAATTGAAGTTGACAATCCTAGCTTTAATTTTTAAAAGTCAAAGTTATCCACAAAGAACTTTCTATCTGGCTATGATGGACTAGCTTTTCCAAACCAAACATTCTCCTAAGAAAAACCATAAAAATAGATAAAACGTAAGGCGGAACTATTTGAAAAGTTCTCTCTGATGAGAGTAACCAAAGCAGAACTTGCAGGGCCAAATTCCTGGAAAGCAGGGAACACAAAGGTAAACCCAGCATTCTGTGCCCTTTCCGCACACACAGGTGGGGCAAAATTCAGAAAAACCAGGCAGAAAGTTGCTAGAGGCTAAAAAACTGAGCAAATATTTAAGCAGCCAAGGGCGCCTGGGTGGCTCAGTCGTTGAGCATCTGCCTTCAGCTCAGGTCATGATCCCAGGGTCCTGGGATCCAGCCCCGCATCAGGATCCCTGCTCCGCGGGAAGCCTGCTTCTCCCTCTCCCACTCCCCCTGCTTGTATTCCCTCTCTCGCTTTGTCTCTCTCTGTCAAATAAATAAATAAAATCTTTTTAAAAAGAAATATTTAAGCAGCCAATGATAAAGGAAATTTTCAACTTTTAACGTTTGTGGGCCCTGCTACTGGGCTCTCAGGGAAGCTATGCTTTAATATCTCCCACCAAGGTCAAAATGACTCAGCAAAACCTCAAAGCAAAGGCTCTCTTTCTGCCTGGAGCACACATCATATGTCTGCGTCGTTCAAAAAATAACCAAAAAAGGAGTATTCCAAACAAAAAGATAAGAAAAACAAAACAAACGTCCCTGGTTTCCATAAGATTAAAGTCATACAGCCTTAACACGCTAAAAGCATAAGATAAAGTCTGGATCTTTCTGGAATGTCCTTCAGCATCATGATTTGTAACTATTTACGTAGAAAACATATATAACCCTGCACCAAATGTTTCTTCCCCAAAGCACTCTCTTCTTTGTCAAGATACTATATCGCGGGCAGCTGTCCTAACTTGGGCTCGAATAAAACGCTTTTCCTTTCTCTTTAAAATTTTTACTAGACAGGCGCTTTAACCAGCTAAGCCACGGCGCCGGCTCTTTAAAATTTTTTAAAAAGGTTTGTTCATTTTGCATCTACATTTCCTGGCGTACTCAACAGGATATCAGAGTAACTCTCGTGAGATTTCCTGGGGGGTCCTCTGGAACTTGGCTCTGGGTACCAGCACAGGCCCTTTATTGCCCTCTGACTTCTCAGCACCTCACAGATGTATCAGATGAGTTCTCTTGACATCTGCCCCTCCTTAATTTGAGTTGATGGTCCTGACTTTTATTCAGGTTGTTGAGGGTTACAGGGAAAGTTCTCTAGGTGGGAATAACTTAGAGGGGTTGGAGTTGATGGGTTCGTTGTTTTAATTTGACATTATACTAATTGGTATACCGTTAACATAAGGCTTGAGTAAATTTTCTGGCTAGAAATATGAGAGACTGAATCACTTAGCTCCCGAAGAGCAGGGACATTTGCCCCTTGTGGCCAAATGAGGCTTTCAGGTGACGGAAAGCCTAGCGGAAGTGTCAGAGGATCCTCCTCGAGACCTGTAGGGGTCCCATAGGAATGTCCCATCTCATAAGGTAATTAACGATTGGTTCACCCAAAGACGCACACATAAAGATTGATCATCCAGTGCTCCCAGCCCCCTCAGTGGTCTTAGACCTCACTGAGAGAATCCAAGACACATCAGAGGGTGTATTGCAGCCTTTTGAAAATAACTCTCACAAGCAGCACCCTCTTGATCCACCACACTTAATATCCTTAGATCTTATTCAAGCCTTATTCTAAAAAGAAAACTAAAACCAAAAGGAATGGGGAACCATGCTTCAAAAGCTGAACAGCCCCTGGAAAAACAACCACCACCCACAGAAAACTCTGGCAGGCTATATGTAGAATACATATGGAGCGTACACTTGCAAGTGCTTACTAATGGGAATATTTAAGGATAACCTGAGTCTCAGATCCCAAATGCGGTTCTTTGGACTGGATTAGTTTTTTTGTTTTTTTTGTTTTTGTTTTTTTTTTGTTAAAGATTTTGTTCATTCACTTGAGACACAGAGATACAGAGACAGAGAGCATGAGCTGGTGGGGATGCAGAGGGAGAGGGAGAAGCAGGCTCCCTGCTGAGCCAGGAGCCCGATGTGGGGCTCGATCCCAGGACCCTGGGATCATGACCCGAGCCGAAGGCAGACGCTCAACCATCTATGCCACCCAGGCGCCCCTGGATTAGTTTCCTTGTGTACACAGTTAGAGAAAGCCAGCTGTAAGACTAAGTAGCCAGAAACTAGGAAGCTGTTTGATTTAATCAGTGAAGCTCCTGGCTTTTGGGGAGGAACCAACTCTCAAGAAGGTACTCTGGGCTTCACTTGGCTTCTTTGTTGCTATCTGTGGACAAAACTGACCATGTTCTAGCTGGCAATGGAAAATAACTATTTAATGGATCCATAAATTATAATGCTATTTTGCAATCAGATTTGCTTTAATAAAAGGAAGATATCAGAAAGTGGGTCTTTCATATCCTCTCCACAAATATTACTGAAACAGAGGTTAAATTTTGTTTGCATCTCATTTGTGTATATGTATCCATATGTGTTACAAATGAGATATTTTCTCTACCTCCAGATGGTATTGCTAAAATTAATTTGTAAAGGAGCTCTATTTAATTAAGTTTAAAGGCAAGAGCTTATAGAAATTGGGCATTCTAAAATTCAAGGATAAAAATAACTCAAATGTTTTTCAGGTTCACATGATCTGGGATAAAATTCCTTACATTCAGGCTTTTATGTTACTTGAAAACAAAGATGCCTCACAGGAAGGAACCCAATTGATGATCCAAAGAGATAAGAATAGATAAAAATTTAAGACACCTGACCCCCTTCCCAACAGTGAAAATAATGAGGAAATGGGGAAGGAAGACAGGCAGCCACTGGAAATCCTACAACCACCTGGCCAGACACAAACAGCAGAACCACTGCCCAACCCACTGGCTGCTCCCCCCCTCCTCCGGGGCACTGAAAAGCAACCCGGGAAGAAACCTGTTTTGCAGGAGGGAGAGACAGGAGATGGAGATAAAGGAAAGTTAGTCCAAACTCGGAATCTGCCCCTGGGCTTTAACGCAAGCCGTATCAAAACACCAGCAGCATTTTTCACAGAACTAGAATAAAGAATCCTAAAATTTGTATGGTACCACAAAAGACCCTGAATAGCCCAAGCAATCTTGAAAAAGAAAAGCAAAGCTGGAGGCATCAGGATTCAGACTTCAAGTTATATTACAAAGCTGTGGTAATCAAACAGTATGATACTGGCACAAAATTAAGACACATAGGTCAACAGAATAGAATAGAAAACCCAGGGGCGCCTGGGTGGCTCAGCCGTTAAGCGTCTGCCTTCAGCTCAGGTCATGATCCCAGGGTCCTGGGATCGAGCCCCACATCGGGCTCCCTGCTCCACAGGAAGCCTGCTTCTCCCTCTCCCACTCCCCCTGCTTGTGTTCCCTCTCTCGCTGTGTCTCTCTCTGTCACATAAATAAATAAAATCTTTAAAAAAAAAAAAAGAATAGAAAACCCAGAAATGAAAGCACAACTATATGGTTAATTAATCTGCAACAAAGCAGGAAAGAATATCCAATGGCAAAAAGACACTCTCTTCAACAAATGGTGTTGGGTAAACTGAATAGCAATGTGCAAAAGAATGAAACTGGACCACTTACTTACACCAGACACAAAAATAAATTCAAAATGGATGAAAGACCTAAATGCGAGACCCGAAACCATATAAATCCTAGAGGAGAACACAGACAGTAACCTCTTTGACATTGGCCATAGCAACATTTTTCTAAGATATGTCTCCTGAGGCAAGGGAAACACAAGCAAAAATAAACTATTGGGGCTACATCAAAATAAAAAGCTTCTGCAGAGCAAAGGAAATAATCAACAAACCTAAAGGCAACCCTACAATGCATGAAGATATTTGCAAATGACATATCTAATAAGGGGTTGGTATCCAAAATATATAAAGAACTGATACAACTCAACACCCAAAAAACAAATAGTGCAATTTCAAAATAGGCAAAAGACAGGAACAGACATTTCTCCAAAGAAGACATACAGATGGCCAACAGACACATGAAAGGATGTTCATCATCACTTACCATCAGGGAGATGCAAATCACCTCACACCTGTTAGAATGGTCAAACTCAACAACAGAAGAAACAACAGGTTTTGGCAAGGAAATGTAGAAAAAGGAACCCTTGTGCACTGCTGAAAGAAATGCAAACTGATGCAGCCACCCTGGAAGACAGTATGCAGGTTCCTCAAAAAGTTAAAAATAGAACTACCCTATGATCCAGTTTTGCACTACTGGGTATTTACTCAAAGAATACAAAAACACTAATTCAAAGGGATACATGCACCCCTATGTTTATAGCAGCATTATTTACTATTGCCAAGATATGGAAGCAGCCCTAGTATCCATCAATTGATGAATGGATAAAGAAGAAGTGGTATATGTATACAATGAAATATTCTTCAGCAATAAAAAATGAAATCTTGTCATTTGCAATGACATGGAGCTAGAGAGTACTTTGTTAAGCAAAATAAGTCAGTCAGAGAAAGACAAATACCAGATGATTTCACTCATATATGGAATTTTAAAAACAAAACAAAGGAGCAAAGGGAAAAAATGAGAGAGAGAAATCAAGAAATAGACTCTTGGGTGCCTGGGTGGCTCAGTCCGTTAAGTGTCCAACTCTTGGTTTCGGCTCAGGTCCTGATCTCATGGCTGGTGAGACTGAGCACCCCCACACCTCAGCATCAGGCTCAGCGCTCAGCGGGAGTCTGCTTGGATATCTTCTCCCTCCACCCCTTCCCCGGCTTGTACTCATGCTCTCTCTTGCTCTCTCTCTCAAATAAATAGATAAATCTTTTTTTTTTTTTTTTAAAGAAACAGACTCTTGGGGCGTCTGGCTGGCTCAGTCAGCGGAGTGTGCAACTCGTGATCTCAGGCTTGTGAGTTTAAGCCCTACGTTGGGTATAGAGATCACTTAAAAATAAAATCTTAGTTATAGAGAACAAACTAATGGCTACCAAAGGGAAAAAGGCTGGGGGGAGGGGTTAAATAGGTGATGGGGATTAAAGAGTGTACTTGTAATGAGCACCAGGCGGTTTTATGGAAGTGTTGAATCACTATATTGTACACCTGAAACTAATATAACACTGTAAGTTAACTGGAATTGAAATAAAAACTTAAAATGAAAAAAAAAAGTACACTGGTATAAAATGAAAATGTGTTTTTTCTCTCTGTTAAAAAAGACAAGGTTTCCTTGGATTGTTGGTCTGCTCTTGATAAGAAATTACAAAGTTTTGGGGCGCCTGGGTGGCTCAGCCGTTAAGCGTCTGCCTTCGGCTCAGGTCATGATCCCAGGGTCCTGGGATCGAGCCCCGCATTGGGCTCCCTGCTCCACAGGAAGCCTGCTTCTCCCTCTCCCACTCCCCCTGCTTGTGTTTCCTCTTTCGCTGTGTCTCTCTCTGTCAAATAAATAAAATCTTAAAAAAAAAAAAAAAAAAAGAAATTACAAAGTTTTTTTTCTTTATCTGCCCAGTAAAACAAAGTTTCTATATTTGTTTTTATCAGGTCTTTAATTACTTAAGAATACTAAAATGTGTCAATATTAAAGGAGCTGAGGTTTGCTAAGAACTAGATAAGAATCTCTTATTGCCACTTTAAACAGATTACTAAATTTTAAGTTTTGCAATGATCTCTAATCCTATTTAGGCATGTGCTTTAAAATGTTTTTCATATTCTTAACAAACTTCCCAAAACTTTAAATTCTAAATAAAAGTTTGTTGACTAATTAGGCTTGTTTATTTGGTATGTTAGGTTACAGGGGAAACACTGTCAAACAAATATGATAAACCTTCTTAGATTGTATTATGTGGGTAAATGCTACATAACTATTCCAGAAATTATATAAAATTCCTAAAGTTTTAATATGCCCCAGTATAATGCCATCACTTAAAATTCTAATTATTGAAATGTTAAAATGCTGTGTATCACAGAAATAACCAGATTTCCTTGTCAACCGCGTTATAATGAACTCTCACCATATCTTTAACCATGTCCATTTTTGAGTCTTTTGTCGTTTACAGTTATTATTCTGATGCTCTTGCAGAATGTGTTTCAACTTCAAGGAGATTCACAAAAAGGACTTTTGACAAATACAGGTTTCTAATACCCTTAAGATCACAAAACTCAACTAAGAATTTCCAGCACTAACAAAGAAACTGCACTCTAACAAAACTGAAATTAATTACATGGGACTAAGTGAATTAAGAAAAAATAACTACAGTTTTTATAACTCTGGTTTAAAACTGTTGGTTCTCTGCTCTTCCAAATTTAAGGAAACTTCTCTTAAGATATCTATGGCTTAAAAAATATGATAAAATATTCCTTTGTGAACATATTAAAACATTTTCTTTTCTCTCCACCTGAAAACTCCAGAATTTAGAAACTCTCAGTGATTATTCTTGCTTTCATGGCAATTATTTATATAAGTTCAATTAGAATCTGTTCCCCTTGTTACAGGACACTATTGGAAACATTGGTTGTATTACCAAGGCTTTGGTTGGAATGTCATATTTGAGAGAGACATTCATAGACTCAGATAAGACCAGCTTTAAGGAAATATGGTTGACTGAGTGGAACCAATAAAGCCCCTTGGAGATGTTGGCCTGATACCTTGCTTACAGAGCTCCCAGCAGCCTTACCAGGTGAGTCAAGAATGTCACTTCCTGGCAGATGCAGGAAACCTCAGGATATTTGGAGGACCTCAAGAAGAGAGGAACTCACTGACATCTATAGATATTGCAGTAGTATCTGATGGCAAATTTTAAGTATTAAAGTGCAATCTGAAATTCCTTATAAAAGTTCCCAAAAAGCAGATTTTAAAAGACCCTATATGTTTAATTACTATTCTTGCTGTACTTACGTAAATAATTAGGCCAAGTTTGTTAAAACTGGACTTATTTTACAAACAAACTAATCTTAATTTGGCTATCTTTGACAGGAATGAAGGTCACTTTTGAGAGAAAGATTATAATTTAACAACACACCTTTGTGGATATTAGATTTAGTTCTGATTAATTATCTTTGAGTGTGTGTTGTTTGCCTATAAAACTGGGTTGGATCCTGAATTCTGATTTCCTCCAATATCTGGCTATGACTCTCCAAATCAAGGTTTCTAATCTTCTCCCATTCTCTTATCTTAAAATCATTAAGAATGAAAACTGCCCTTTTTCCTAAAGCCCTACAAACTGAGGCTGGACAACTTGAGATAAACTTTAGAGAAAACTGCTGTATTTATATAGTATAATATATACACCATAATATATATAGACCGTCTTAGTGCCTATCACTCAGAAGGATCACCAGAGAGAGACATGCTAACAACAAAGCAGAAAAATCCATCAGATTGCTGCTGCCTGCTCCCATTCCACTTGAGCCTGACATCTAGAAACCTCACTGGCAGCCTTCAGAACTCAGATACTGGGTTTATAATTTGTTCCAACCATTAACCTGGTTTTTCTCTGGTTTCCATACAAATGCCTCTTAGTAATTTCCCTGATTGCTTGCTGAACAAAGCAGAGTCTATATGACAGCCAATACCCCTTGCCACACCTATATTAATTCCTCCTCGGAAATAAGAACCCATATAAATAAAATCAAACAGTGAACCACTTGGCTACAACAGGCTCTTGACCACCACACTCTTTTCAAGGTGGCTGGGGACTGGTTTAGTGATATTCTCTTGGATAACCATTGGTATCAGATCAATTTTAGAGGGAATGAAAAAATTGGGTTTAACTATACTGTTACTATTGCTTGGAATATACTTCAGGGTAAAGTTAATGATGTTATATAGTGCCAAACTATGTAGGAAAATATCCAAGTTCTCAGATGAGCAACTACCTCTGATACGCCCTCCATTAAAACAAGGGACCAAAAGTTACATCCTACACCATGTCAAATCCTTTTATTCCAAAGCCCCACTATGCCCTAAATCAGTCTGAAGCAGTTACAGAAGACAGACTTCTGCCCATGCTCCAGAAAAATGAAGTAAAACGTTGACAATGGGGAATTATAGCAGAGAAAAACTTAGCCTGTCTGACTCCATGTTGCTTCTATTTCTCTTGCTGCTGTTACCTATAGGTTAAAACAAAACAACACAACAAAAAAACTTCTGCTTAATTCTGCACATAGGCATATTACAGCTAAGATTTACAAAAATTGCTCTTTATCGGAAACCTACTTCACCTGAGGAGATAAAAGTACCCAGACAGTTCATCATCCCAATCCAAGGTTGAGAAATGACCACAATTCAAGGGAGAATTGAAACTGTGCCCCACGGGGTTAATGAAGTTAAAACTAGCATAAAGTTTAAAGCTTGTTTTTCAGAGAACTGTTTCCCCCTAATCAGCTGTTGTGTCTTTTCAGACCCCACTAACAAACTCACTAGTTGTCTCTTGCAGAAGCCTCAACTCAAGGTCAACTGATATGGTTCCAGCCCATGAATAGCAAGGCCCTGAATTCCATACCTGAGACAATGAGCCCATCCAGGTTATACCAGCTCTCAGAGCATACCCATAGCCCTAAGATACCCTCCTGGTCGGGGACAGAATTTTCTCTCGTTCTGATGTTAACTGTCCACCCCAAAGTAAACACGGGAATATATGTTACATATATGTTTGCTCAGTGCATATGTTCCATCTTTCCTTGTAAATAATCATAAATTGCCCTACCCTTTTATCAAGATGTATGTAGAGGATTCTTTGGGTTTTTCTCCTGTCCAATGTCACATTGGTTCCTTCAAACTGTACTTCGTGGAATTCTTTTACTGTCCGTGCATCTTTGTTATAAACGCTATACCAAATGCAAAACCAGACAACCTAAGCCAAGCACACGTACTATGTTTGCTTGTCAACTGGACTTAATAGAGAACATATATAAATTTTAAGCTTCCCACCACTTACATTACAATAAGGTCCCCACATTAAGAACCCCTAGGTAGGGGCACCTGGGTGGCTCAGTCGTTAAGCGTCTGCCTTCGGCTCAGGTCATGATCCCAGGGTCCTGGGATCGAGCCCCGCATCGGGCTCCCTGCTTGGTGGGAAGCCTGCTTCTCCCTCTCCCACTCCCCCTGCTTGTGTTCCCTTTCTCGCTGTGTCTCTATCAAAGAAATAAAATAAATAAATAAATAAAATAAAAATTTAAAAAAAGAACCCTTAGGTAAAAAAAAAAACAAAAACCATATATATATACATATATATATACACACATATATATACACATATATATACATACATATATATACACACACACACACACACACACACATATATATATATATATATATATATAAAATTTTTTTTCATACCTAGCAACAAGGGACTTAAGGGACCCAGGGCAGACAAGCCAGTCACCCTGGCACTAAGAAACATAAAAACATAAAGCTGATCATCAGTGCTTCCTAGGGAAAGATTATTGATCAAAAGGGGGAAATGCAGGGTACATGGCTGGCCTAGCCAGCAGACCATATGACTCTAGATCTTGAGTTCATGAGTTCAAGCCCCACACTGGGTGTAGAGTTTACTTAAAAATAATTTTTTTTTTAAAGGGGGAAATGATAAAGGAAATTTTCACCTTTTAATGTTTGTGGGCCCTGCTCTTAGGCTTCCAGGAAGCTACACTTTTAACATTTCCCACCAAGGTCAAAATGACTCAGCATAGGCTCTCTTTCTGCCTGGAGCACACACTGTGTATACGCTTCATTCAAAAAATTACCAAGCCGTATTCCAAACTAAAGATAAGAAAAACAAAACAAACCTCCATGATTCCCAGAAGATTAAAGTCATACAGCTTGTACATGCTAAAAACATAAAATAAAATCTGTGCCATTCAAGAAATGTCCTTCATCACCATGATTTGTTTCCCTTTATGTAAAAACCATATATAACCCTGCACCAAATGTTCCTTCCCCGAAGCACTTTCTTCTTTGTGAAGATTATGCATCCCAGACAGCTGTCCTAACTTGGGCTTGAATAAAACTCTTTGAAATTTTCATGTGTCTGTTAGCCATCTGGATGTCTTCTTTGGGAAAATGTCTATTCATGTCTTCTGCCCATATTTTACCTGGATTATTTGTTTTTTGGGTGTTGAGTTTGATAAGTTATTTATTTATTTTGGATACTAACCCTTTATCAGATACGTCATTTGCAAATATATGCTCCCATTCTGAAGGTTGCTTATAGTTTTCTTGATTGTTTCCTTCACTGTGCAGAAGCTTTTTATTTTGGTGAAGTCCCAATAGTTTATTTTTCCTTGTGTTTCCTTTGTCTCAGGAGACATATCTAGTAAGAAGTTGCTATGGCCGATGCAAAGAGGTGACCACCTGTGTTCTCCTCAAGGATTTTGACAGTTTCCTGTCTCGGGTTTAGTCTTTCATCCATTTTGAATTTCTTTTTGTGTCTGGTGTAAGTTAAGTGGTCCAGTTTCATTCTTCTGCATATTGCTGTCCAGTTTACCCAACACTACTTGTTGAAGAGACTTCCTGCCATCGGATATTCTTTCCTGCTTTGTCAGAGATTAGTTGACCATATAGTTATGGGTCCATTTCTCGGTTTTCTCTTCTGTTCCATGGATCTCTGTGTCTGTTTTAGTGCCAGTACCAAACTGTTTTGATCACTACCCCCTTGTAATATAACTTGGAAGTCTGGAATCATGATGCCTCCAGCTTTGCTTTTCTTTTTCAGGATTGCTTTGGCTATTCAGGGTATTTTGTAGTTCCATACAAATTTTAGGATTGTTTGTTCTAGCTCTGTGAAAAATGCTGTTGGTATTTTGAAGAGGATTGCAGTAAATATGTAGATTGATTTGGATAATATAGACATTTTAACAATATTTGTTCTTCCAATCCATGAGCATGGAATGTTTTTCCATTTCTTTGTGTCATCTTCAATTTCTTTGGTAAGTGTTCTATAATATTCAGAGTATAGATCTTTTAGCTCTTTGATTAGGTTTATTCCTAGCTATCTTATGGTTTTTGGTGCAATGGTAAATGGGATCAATTCCTTGATTTTTCTTTCTGCTGCTTCATTATTGGTGTAGAGAAATGCAACAGATTTCTGTACATTGATTTTGTATCCTGCAACTTTAATGAATTTGTGTATCAGTTCTAGCAATTTTTTGGTGGAGTCGTCTACATAGAGTGGGTGGGTTTTCTACATAGAGTATGCTGTCTGCAAATAGTGAAAATTTGACTTCTTCCTTGCCAGTTTGGATGCGTTTTATTTCCTTTTGTTGTCTGATTGCTGAGGCTAGGCTTTACAGGACTATGTTAAATCACAGTGGTGGAAGTGGACATCCTTGTCTTGTTCCTGACCATAGAAGAAAAGCTATCAGTTTCTCCCCACTGAGGATTATTTTAGCTGTGGGTTTTTCATATATGGCCTTTAATGTTGAGGTATATTCCCTCCATCCCTACTTTGTTGAGGGTTTTTATCAAGAAGGGATGCTGTACTTTGTCAAATGCTTTTTCTGCATCTATTGGGAGGTTCATATGGTTCTTATTCTCGCATTTATTAATGTGGTGTATCAGGCTCATTGATTTTCAAATATTGAACCACCCTTGCAGCCGAGGAATAAATCCCACTTGACTGTGGTGAATGATTCTTTTAGTGTACTGTTGGATTCAATTTGCTAGTATTTTGTTGAGAATTTCTGTATCTATGTTCATCAGAGATATTGGCTTGTAGTTCTCTTTTTAGTGGATAAACTAGATTTTAAACCAAAGACTGTAACAAGAGATGAAGAAGGGCATTATATCATAATAAAGGGGTCTATCTAACAGGAAGATTTAACAATTGTAAATATTTATGTCCCCAACTTGGGAGCACCCAAATACATAAAACAATTAACAAACATAAAGGAACTCATTGATAATAATGTAGTAATAATAGGGGACTTTAACACCCCATTTACATCAATGGACAGATCATCTAAGCAGAAAATCAGCAAGGAAACAATGGCTTTGAATGACACACTGGACCAGATGGGCTTAACAGATTTATTCAGAACATTTCATCCTAAAGCAGCAGAATACACATTCTTTTAAATTGCTCATGGGACATTCTCCAGAACAGATCAAATACTAGGTCACAAATCAGGCCTCACCAAGTACAAAAAAGACTGAGGTCATACCATGCATATTTTCAGACCACAATGCTATGAAACTTGAAGCCAATCACAAGAAAAAATTTGGAAAGACCACAAATACACGGAGGCTAAAGAACATTCAACTAAAGAATGAATGGATCAACCAGAAAATTCAAGAAGAAAAAAATACATGGAAACAAATGAAAATGAACACATGACACTCCAAAACCCCTGGGATGCAGCAAAAGCAGTCATAAGAGGGAAGTACATCGCAATACAGGCCTACCTCAAGAAAAATCTCAGGGCGCCTGGGTGGCTCAGTTGGTTGAGCGACTGCCTTCGGCTCAGGTCATGATCCTGGAGTCCCAGGATCGAGTCCCACATCAGGCTCCCTGCTCAGCAGGGAGTCTGCTTCTCCCTCTGACCCTCCCCCCTCTCATGTGCTCTCTCTCTCATTCTGTCTCTCAAATAAATAAATAAAATCTTAAAAAAAAAAAAACCTTTAAAAAAAAAAAAGAAAAAGAAAAATCTCAAATACGCAACCTAACTTTACACCTAAAGGAGCTTGAAAAAGAACAAATAAAGCCTAAAGCCTGCAGAAGAAGGGAAATAATAAAGATCAAAGCAGAAATAAATGATATAGAAACAAAGAAAAAAACAAAACAGGAGAACAGATCAATGAAACCAGAAGCTGGTTCTTTGAAAAAATTAATAAAATCGATAAACCTGTAGTCAAACTAATCAAAAAGAAGAGAAAGGACCCAAATTTAAAAAAATCACAAATGAGAGAGGAGAAATAACAACCAACACCACAAAAATGCAAACAATTATAAGAGAGTATTATGAAAAATTATATGCCAACAAATTGAGCATGGCTTCATATGACTTCACAGGAGAATTCTACCAAACATTTAAATAAGAGTTAATACCTATCCTTCTCAAACTATTACAAAATATTATATGCCAAGAAATTGAGCATGGTTTCATGTGGCCTCACAGGGGAATTCTACTAAACATTTAAATGAGTTAATACCTATTCTTCTCAAACTATTTCAAAAAATATAAATGTAAGGAAAACTTCCAAACTCATTCTATGAGGCCAGCATTACCCTGATTGCAAAACCAGACAAAGACTCTCCTTCAAATTTTTAAAAAGGTTTGTTCATTTTGCGTCAACACCTCCTAGGGCTACAGAGGTGAAATTTGGAGTTGCAAGTTAGCAGTTGGAAACCTTAAGCTTTTGAGGTCCCAGAAGGGCTATGCCCTGAGAATACAGACAACCCAGAAACAGATCAGCTTCTACTCAATCACAGTGATCCATTCATACTTGATTTGCATGCAGGAAGAAAGTTAAATCCACTCTGAAAGATATCATCCTCCCAATTTTCAATCAAAAATTACCAGACATGCCAGAAAATAGGACCTAATGTTCCAAAAACAAGAAAATAGAAATAGACCCACAGGTAATGCAGACTAGAGTCATCAGACATTGACATATCTTTATAGATATATAATATCTTTATCTTTAAGAAAATGAACAAAAAAATAGTCACCAAAGAACTAGAATCTGTATTTAAAACAAAACAAAACAAAACAAAAATCAACAGATGAGTTTAATAGCAGTTTAGGCACAGATTAGAAAACAGAATTAGTGGAACTGGTAGACTAGTATGCAGAAAACATCCAGATTGAAGCATGGCTGAAAATTATCAACATGGGGGGGGGGGTCCTCCAGACTGAAAAGGATGAAAATTACATAAAAGAGCCTAAGAGGGGTGCCTGGGTGGCACAGTCAGTTAAGAATCCAACTGTTGGTTTCGAATCAGGTCATGATCTCAGGGTCATGAGAATGAGCCCCATGTTGGGCTCCATGCCCAGCACGGAGTCTGCTTGAGACTCTCTCCTCTGCACTCCTCCTGCTCATGCTCTCTCTTTCTCTCTAAAAAAAAAAAATCTTAAAAAAAAAAAAAAAAAAAAGGAGCCTAAGAAACATATGGGATATGATGAAAACGTTCTGGCATACATGTAACTGGAGACCTGGGAGTGGAAAAACTGAAGCAGAATCAACATTTTAAGGAATAGTGACCACGCATTTTCTAAAACTGATGAGGTTATTAAGCCACATACTAAAGAAGCCCTAGGAACATCAAAGCAGGATAAATAAAAGAAAACCACACCTGGGCATACTGTAGTAAAGCTGCTAGAAACCAAAGTAAGAGCGAAGTAATGTTTCTCTACCCAAAGCCTGCTCCATTGCTATCACAGGTATAACACTCTATTCAGTTTTAGGAACTGGAAAAGTGGGAACCACCTAAAGATTGGCACCGAGAAAATTAAAGGTAAATAGCTTAGTTTGGTTTTTTTTAAAGATTTTATTTATTTATTTGAGAGAGACAGAAAGTGAGAGAGAGGACGAGAGTGGGGTGAGGAGCAGAGGGAGAAGCAGACTCCTCGCTGAGCAGGGAGCCCGATGTGGGGCTCGATCCTAGGACCCTGGGATCATGACCTGAAGCCAGTGATTTAATAAATAAGAGGCATGAAAAATAAATAAATAAATAAATAAATAAGAGGCATGTATGTATCACTTTGCAAAAAAATAACCCTTATACATTTATGTCTATATATATTTGTAGAGTCAGTTTCCCAAGACCAATGGAACTAAAGTGTACACACAGCACAAACACACACACACATACACACCACCATATTCAAATCAAATGTATTTATATTGTCAAATTAGATGCTATAAAATTTATAATCAGATACACAAAAGATGAATTATGAATACACTGTTGATAATGGGTACAATAACATAATAAAGATAAAAAGAAGCATCGCTGAAATAGGACAATGAAACAAGCCCAGTCTGGGAGTCTAGGCCCCCACAGCATTGCAGCAGAGTGATCTGGGAAACATGGAGTGAAGGACAAGGTCAGCCAGACAGAGCCACAGAGACCCCATCATGGAAGGTATGTACAATCAGTGAGAAGCTGCTGAGGCCTTTTAGGCAGGACTTCTGATCTTAACTATGTTTTTAAATGACCACTCTGGCAGGTGTATGGCAAGCAAGCAGCAAGGGCCATTTAGAAGAAAGCAGGTGAGGCCTGCTTGGACAAGGGGATGAGCCTCAGTAATGACAGAGGGGACATCAAAAAATCAAAGACTCACTTCCAACCTGGTAAGTTTTAGATGTCTGTAAGACATCTGAGAGAGAGAGAGAGATCCTTGGTTAAAAACTGAGAACGTGGGCGCCTGGGTGGCTCAGTTGGTTAAGCGACTGCCTTCGGCTCAGGTCATGATCCTGGAGTCCCGGGATCGAGTCCCGGGATCGAGTCCTGGGATCGAGTCCCGCATCGGGCTCCCTGCTCAGCGGGGGGTCTGCTTCTCCCTCTGACCCTCTTCCCTCTCGTGCTCTCTGTCTCTCATTCTCTCTCTCAAATAAATAAATAAAATCTTTAAAAAAAAAAAAAAACTGAGAACGATAAACAAGACTCTTGTGGATGGCAAACCACCCCACCCTCTTGGGGTCTTCCTTATGCAATAATGTATTGCTTTTTGATTCTTTAAAAAACACTACAGACCCACATTTGATTGAGCATCCAAGTGTAAGCTTTTTCCAAGAGGCACTGATGGATTTACACCGTCACACACAATTGTCAAGTTTAGGATCTTGGCAGCTACATTGAATTTCAAAATCCAAATAGATCTTTGTCCTTGGCCTGCCTCCTCAGCCCCTTGATCTTGTGCTCCCTGCTACTGAAGTCCTGCATACGCACAACATTGGAAGTGTAGGGACACTACACTGTCTTCTCACCCACCTAACTTTTCATCTTTCATCCATCTCCTATCATTCTAGCCTGCTCCCTTTATTTATCACAGGACAACACCCCTAGGACTCCCTCTGTTGCCACACAAAGTTAACCCTCTACTCTCCTTATAATTTGAAGACATTTGGCACATCACAAAGATAGGACCTGTGTATATGTCCCCTTCACATATATTCAGCCATTAGTCAAGATATAATTTAGTTAAGCCACTTAACAACAATAAAATTCCCACTTTCTTATTAGAGCCTAAAAAATAAAAGTTTGTGTGTTCATTCTGTTTGTTTTGTAAGCACGTAGAGGTCATTATTTGAGAAAAACTGAGAACTTTTAAACTACACCCTGACAATTTTATTTATTTCCCATAAAAGACTAAACCTAAACTGGCAACTACAATGAGGTCCTCTATAACGTTTGAAATTTAAAGCATTAGCCCTCTTGTAGAAATGCACTTCCTAGGTCACAAAATTTATTAAACTTAAAAAGCCCAAAGTAACTCCAGTAACATACTTAGTGCCCAGATCTTGGTTTCTCAAAAAAAGGAGCCAGAGTGTCTTGGAGAAATGGGTGATTCCAGGGTTGGGACATGGAAAATATAAAACGAGCCTGGAGCATTCTGTGGTATCAGAAAGTAAGGATAAAGCTTTAGAGTGGGGGGCAAGGGGGCAAGTGGTACGTTAAAAGGGCACCGAGGCCAACCTAAAGAAAGTTCTAGTGGCCAAAGCTGGAACAGTTTGAGCAGCAAGTTAAATAAAAACCCATAAAATAACAAATATCCATGAATCTATACTGATACAAATAGTTGAATAAATAAATGGGGAAGAAGAATTCTAATCAGTAAACATAGAAGAAATAAGAAAAAAAAATGTTTAATCAGAACAATATAGTACAGGGGTACCTGGATGGCTCAGTCGGTTAAGTGCCCGACTCTTGGTTTCAGCTCGGGTTGTGATGTCTCAGTTGTGGGATCGAGCCCCATGTCGGGCTTCACGCTCAGCGCAGAGTCTGTTTCACATGGTCTCTCTCCTCTCCCTCTGCCCCTCCCCGCTCGTGCTCTCTCTCTCAAATAAATAAAATCTTTTAAATAAATCAGTAAAAACAATATAGTACAATGTACATCAAGTTCCACCAATGGATGATAAAATTAGTGAATTAAAGTTTATGGAGAAACAGGATATTTGCACAGCCCAAGTTGTTCTTACAAGCTATCTACTAATTACAAAGAGAAAAATAACTTTCCACTGGGGACCAGGCAAATAGCACCTTAATCAAGGTTTACATCAGCAAAAAGACGTCATGTGTCCCGGACGTGATGCACTGAGATTCATTCTGGTATTTTTTCCCAAAATGCATAACTTCAATCTAATCATGAGAAAACCTCAAGTACTAATTGAGGAACAGTCTACAAAATAACTGACCAGTACTCTTCACAAGTTCCTAGACTGGATCCTGAACAGAAAAAGGATAGTGAAAAGCCAGTGAAATCCAAATAAGTCTATAGCATTGATAACAGCATTATAATATCGCACCAAGGTGAATCTATTAGTTTTGACAATTTTACTACAATTAATACAAGATGTTATGGGAACTCTCTGTACTCTATTTTTCTGCAACTTTTCAGTTAGCCTACAAATTACTTCAAAACAGCAAATTAAAATCAATAATGAAAGAACCCCAACATTTTTTCAGTATTTATAATGAAAGCATAATGTCAGACTTAAAATGCCACCTTTGGGGCACCTGGGTGGCTCAGTCGGTTAAGTGTCTGGCTCTTGGTTTCAGCTCAGGGCATGATCTCAGGGTCTTGAGATCAAGACCCGCGTCAGTTCTCTACACTCAGCAAAGAGTCAGCTTGGGATTCTCTCTCCCTGTCCCTCTGTTTCTCCAGCTTGTGCTCTCTTGTTCTCTCTCTCTCTCTCTCTCAAATAAATCAATCTTTAAAAAGAAAATGCCATCTGTGCTCTTGAAAACTTCATCAAGAGCTATACAAACCCAGTCACCACTATATGCATTCTGAAAAGCATTGTTTTATAAAGAATAACACAACAATAACATCTTTTTCTTCTTACCCTGGCATATTTATGATTAGTTGAAATTCAAACGATATGAGAGTTGTGAGATCCTCCTAAAAGCCAAGCTTTCCGGGCTAACTCTATTACACTGAGAAGGAAGGAAGAGCAGGAAGCTTACCTTTTGTAAACTGTTCTCCAGAGGTGATTTGCCCCTCTTCCTTATGATGAGGGAGCAGAAGGCAAGCTGAGGACAAAGCACAAGCAGACACCCTGCAACCACCCCCCCCATACACTCCCAGGCGGGATATGTGTGACATTCTTCCAGGAGGCTCCCAACTATTTTATGCCTTGCTAGAGGGAAAAACAACCTTAACTTGACAATGGCAAGGCCTCTAGGATCTTGCAGGTCCTCTTTAGCATATGAAAGTTCTTTTGAAAACCTCCCTTTTCCTTACCTCCCCCAACCCCATAGTACAAAATCAATTGTACCTCCCAACCCCAGTGCAGCTCTGTCTGCCCCCAGGGTCCTGTCCCCGTGCTTTCATAAAACCACCATTTTGGACCAAAGACATCTCAGGAATTCTTTCTTGGTCGTCGGCTCCGAACCTCACCCCAGCAAACCTCACCTATATTTCAAAACCATATCACTTTTATAGGTGGAAATAGTGAAGGGAGAAAAACATAGCAATTTGCTTTTTGTTGAAAAATTCAAAACACTTCAATTTGCCTCTGGGTTGGGATGGCAATCTCGGAGGTAAGATGGAACACATCTCCCTGAGTGGTGGGGAGATATGTATCTACCTATGAGTCAGAACACTAGGAGTCGTCTGTACCTCCAGGGAACAGACTTCCAATTTTATTCTTCCAGATAACTCGGAAGAACTTAATACCAGTGAAATGACAACTACCTAATGCTACCTGACCCCAAGTTCTAATTTCCAGCCAGCTCCTGTCTAAAGAGTAGTAAGATTTTTTCAGTTGCAAACCCAAAGAGATTGGGCTAGTGACCAGTAAAGTGCAAGAAACCTCATTCAATGTGGTTTCAGACCTTGCCAAGATTTTATTCCACCCTTCTGTCAAAAACAAAACTTCATTGGAATCATGATGAGAACAGCACTTTTGCTTTAGTCACACCCACCCACGTGGGTTTTTAAACAACCAGTACACTACTAACTTTCAATGTTATGAATCTCTGAATGAGTATCTATCTCTATGAATAAGCTAATGGTGTGGCTCAAAAATTAGATATCCACTTTCTAACAGTCTCTCCGTGAAGAAGAATACCTGCTTCAAAAAACGGTGGGGGGGGGGTGGCTATAATGAGAAGGGGGAGTAACTGCTAGTAGACTTTGAGGGGAGAGGATGATGAAATGTGATGGTTCTACAAACTGCACTTTAAGTAGGTGAACCATAGGATATGTGAGCTGTCTCGTAAAGCTGTTGGGCGGGGGGTGTAAAATGAAGCCCAACCATCAAGATACTTTATCATCACTGGTTCGTGAACTGGGAACTGGTATTTTAAAGGATAAACTTTAGCTTCCTGTAGGTAGACCCATATATCCTATTCCTATAGAGATGATGGTCATTCAGGTTCTTTAATTTTCACTAAAAATCTCAACCCTAACCTATTACCCCAGTAAGCAACACAGATTAAGCCTTCCCTCTTGATACAACCTTTAACTGCTGCCAAACTTCTATCAAAAACTCCTGACAGAGAAATATAGGGTATTTAAATAACATGAGATCCAACCACCCATCTAAAAAATCTAGATTTATCCCCGGATATACCCCAAACCATCAAACAGTAGCATGTGTGACCACAGTGTCTCAGCATCCAACAAGGGTTTCTCATAACCCTTAGGATATAAGGAAAATTGCAACTACAGCGAACAGTCCTAGAAAATGCACTCCTACAGGTACTACACGGATGGGCACATGGGATTTATAGTCTCCTCTGCATCTTTTGTAAATGCCAGGAAAAGCTTTTCTATGGAGCTGGTATGTTTCCCCCTTTATACTCACTGAATTGTGTGACTAATCATCCCTTTATATTACGGCTTCCAGAATGCAACTTTAATTTGCACAGCATCTGTCCAAGTCCATTTTAATGTGCTTCCCTTTACGCGTGGTTGTATTTTATTTTCCACTTGGAATACTTATGCTCACCTCAAATGTTTCATGGATGCTTAATAAAAATAAATGCAAAAATAGATTTTGGCTGTAAGTGTACTTTAACAGCTTCTTAACACAAAAGAATGTGTTTCCTAAGGGAGTTCTTGCTGAATGCTCAGAGAACTCAGGGAGTTCTTGCTGAATGCTCTTGCTGGAACAAAGATAACTGATACACATTTGTTTCTATAAACCTATTTTTTTTCTAAAAATGGAATGAGATTTTATATTTCCACTATTAAGCAAGAAAATAGAACTGGGCAACATTACAGTTATATTTGTAACTGTAAATTTACAATCTAATTTTTTTTGGTCTTGTATTTTTCTGTATTGTTCTAACTTCTTCAGTACTATTTTTTTTTAAGATTTTATTTATTTATTTAAGAGAGAGAGAGCATGAGTGGGGGGCAGGGGGAGAGAGAGAAGCAGGCTCTCCACTGAGCAGGACACTGGGATCATGACCTGAGCCACAGGCAGATGCTTAACCAACTGAATCATCCAGGTGCCCTGCTTTAGTACTATTTTTAATAATAACTGTAATAAGCTGGTTAAATTTTTGAAGTCAATCATTAAAAACCAACTATCCACAAAAAAAATTACAAAAGGGAGATCAGTAACTTTTTAGCAAGCCATCCAGAGTTGTGGACAAAAATTTATGTCCTGGAGCTAAGAAAAAAGACATAAAATATATTGGTTAATCCCTTTAAAAGTACTAATATTAACAAATTTCTCTCCTCCTTGTAGTGACTCCCGTGCTCAGTAAGTTTTTATCCATCTACTATCTATCAACTCTTATTTCATACGTTTGGAGAAAGGCAGAAGTTTTACCAACTGGTTCTTAACACACACCACCAGACACAAAATCAGTTTGCACCAGGGCATTGATTTCTGGAAAACCAATCTGAATTCTCAATTTGGATTTTACACTCCAATGAAATTGGGAAGGACTAACTAAAACCTAGTCGTCTCAACTGAGGTTTTCTATTTTCTGCCAAACGTCCATGCAATACCCACCAATCTTTCAAGCCACACAACATCCCAAATGGTTTTCACCATTTACTCACTCAGCTTAACAGAGGTTCAGTTCAACCGAGGTCTTTGATCTCAGAGTCCGTGTGCTCAGAGGCAGAGCACTAACAACCGTTTATGTAGACGCCGAGCTGAGTCAGCCAAACCTTCCAAACATACCCTAAGGAAGCAGCTCCTAACAATGGCATCAAGCATCTGTACTGTGCTTTCTAAATCGTGAAGAGCTTTTCCAAAATCTCCCTGGCTCCTTTCCAGGCTGCTTCCTTCCTGCGACTCCCAATCTCTGCGGGACGGTCCGGGACTCCCTCTTGCATCTTGCACGCTCTGGACTCGATCTCTAACTACGCAGGACTCAGGATACAGCCGGCGCGCGCGGCAGACCCCCATCCCCCATCCCGCGGGGCGACCTTCCTAGATCGAAGCGCTCGGCTCCGACACCACCCACGGTGTCCGCGCGCTCCCGGCGGGCCGGCACTCACACGCGCCCCTAGTGGCCTGGGAAGGCGCCCGCCCGGGGGCACGGTGACGGTCAGGAGCCGCGGACCGCTGGCCAGGTCGGCCAGAGGGCGAGGAGGCGAGTGCAGGCAGCGCCGCCGCGGGCTTCGCCTCCCTATCCACCGGCTGCAGGCAGGTAGAGCGCAGGGCGGCGGCTCCCTCGGGGTCGGAGCCCGGAGGCGGATGATAGGAGCAGTGCCGCTTGTCTGGCCGCGCTAAAGCACCCTGAGCCGGGGAGGAGCGCGTGGATGGGTTGCTCGGAGACCCGGCGGGGCATTGGATCGACGGCCACCCTCTTGCGGGGCCCAGGTCACGGAGATGACTCTCCCGGAGCGCGCATGGACAAACCCAAAACTACCGCCTCCGGGGTTTGTACGAAAGGGACAGCAGGACCCGGGCTGATCAATACCTGCTCTAGCCTGGATGGATTTGGTCACTGTCTGTGTCCCGCGCCCCTATACTCCGGGGGATGCTGATACCGAGGGTTGGTTTTTTTTTTTTTTTTTTTTTTCCACCCACTGTGCCCCCCCCGAGCGCAAGTAGGTCTCTATTGAATGAGCTTCTGAGAAATTAGGTGCTTAAGCCCCAGGACAATAAATTCAGGAACTTAATCTAAGAGGTGGGGTGGGCGGGTGGGGGGCAGTTGAATGACAATATTGCTATGAACGCTTTAATTGTATTGTGCACACTCTTGTAATAAATACTTCTCCGCAATACTGTTCGCGTAGAAAAGCTGGAAAGTGTGCATATTCAAGAAAAGGTTTGGTTATCAGGCTTTATGAATGTGTATGGCTTTCCCATAATTTGCCTGCTGCATCTATTTTCTGGTTTGCCATTTACAAACAAAAATCAAGTTACTTAGGGGCACCTGGGTGGCTCAGTCAATTAAGTGTCTGCCTTCAGCTCAGGTCATGATCTCAGGGTCCTGGGATCGGGCCCCACGTCCTCGAGCTCCCTACTCAGCGGGAGCCTGCTTCTCCCTCTCCTCCCCGCTTGTGCTCTCTTTCGCTGTCTCTGTCACTATCTGTCTCTCTCTCTCAAATAAATAAAATCTTTTTAAAAAATCAAGTTATTTAAAGCAACACTAGGAATTACTGTTAATTCTTAACCCGTTACAGGAAATCTTTAGTCATGGGGCATCCGGCTGGTTTAGTTGGGAGAGTGTGTGACCCTTGACTTCAGGGTCGGGAGTTCAATCCCTATGTTGGGTATGGAGCCTACTTTAAAAGGGAGAAGTTTTAGCCAGGAAGCCTAAATAAGAAATTAATTATATCTAACTTTTTAGAATATTAAAAATACCATACTGTATACTTTTTTCTGTTTTTTAATTTAAATTCAGTTAGCTCAAGGGAGCCAGATGTAGGGCTCCATCCCCAGACCCTGGGATCATGATCTGAGCCGAAGGCAGAAGCTTAGCTGACTGAGCCACCCAGGTGCCCCCTAAAGGATTTTAAAGTACATATCCATGATGCACCCAAACATTTGGGTGAAATTGGTTTTTTGGATTAATTTTGAGTTCATTTAAAGACACTTAAAGACCCATATACCAATATATTTGTCACTTTAAGCCAAGACTGAGAAAAATTTTTCAGAGATGGCTCTTAATAACTGCAAAATTTAAAAACACCCTCTAAAGAACAAAGCTTTACTGATGTCAGTAAAGACTTTTTAAATTGCCAGCAAATTCTAAAGGCAATTCCAAGAGGGGACTTACAAAAATGGGGGAAAAATACACATAAAATTGATAAAAAGCACATTTAAAAAAACCAGGATAATAAGTTGAATATAGTATTCTGCAACAGGTAAAACGTAAACAAACCAAAAACTTATGCATAGAAAATAGCTTGCAATACAAGAAAATGTTATTTTTCTGGGTTGTGACATTATGGTTCTTTTTTTCCTTCTATTTTAGTGTAATTTTCTAAATTTTTTTTAATGCAGATATACAACTTTTATATTGGAAAAAAGAATTTTGTTTAAAAGTAAATCAATAAGGGACGCCTGGGTGGCTCAGTCGGTTAAGCGTCTGCCTTCAGCTCAAGTCATGGTCCCGGGGGTCCTGGAATGGAGTCCGACGAGGGGCTCCTTGCTGAGGGGGAGCCTGCTTCTCCCTCTGCCTGCCACTCCCCCTGCTATGTTCTCTCTCTCTCTCCTACAAACAAATAAATAAAACCTTTAAAAAAAAGCAAATCAATAAAATAGTGTTTTAGTCAGTAAAAGACACATGACAATACTTAAAGACAGAGCCTCACCTAAAACAGGGCTAAAAATCACTAGAACAAAAAACTTCCTACCTTGTTTCTAGTCTAATTTTTTAAACAGTTTGATTTTTTTCATATTGATAGATCAGTGTATATGTTTGCTAAAGTTACATTAATTCCTAATCTCACTCTAATACTCGCTAAAGCTGATCATTGCTATCAAATTCTGTTTGATAAATTCAGATTAAAGCCAGCCTTTCATGAATGTATTGTATTATTAAGGAATGAGTCATTTTAGCTTATAAATTAGCATTTTATTTAGGGCTAATTATCTTCAAATGCCCTGTCTTCTCTTTTAGTGTTTGGGTGTTATAGGTCACAGAATAGAGGGAAGGAGGAGCCTAAAGATGACCTTCCTAATTTACAGATGAGTCACCAGTTCCAAAGGAGACCAGTTGCACAAGGTCGAAAGTTGGGAGGAAAAATGGGGGGGGCTCACAGCTTCTGAGACTGCTGCTCTCTGCCCTCCACCTCATAACCTCTTTCATATTGCCAGAAAAGAGCAACTGCCCAGTATTTGCAAAGCCCAGTATTAGGATTCCCACTGGATGTGTTCTCATTCTGGTACTTTTTCTTTCTCCCATTTAACTAAACTTTTTTTTCTCTCCCTTGTTGTAATATCGAGCAAGATGAAAATAAAAATGACTTGTAACCCAGCAACCACATACTATCTGCTTTTAGTCTTTTTCTGTGCATATGTATTTTTTTAAAAAAACAAAAATGGGCTTATATGCAATAAGTACAGGGACAAAAGTCATCATCGCTGGAGTCAGATAGCCTCCATCGTATCCTGGGTCTCACAACCCTGGAGATTTGCACTTGTACTAATTACTTGGTCTTTAGGTGATTATTGCTAATCAGGGGAAACAATCTCTTGGGAGAGTTAGAAATATTGATTGAGATAATGTGTATAAAACCCTGAACAGAATTATTAACACTGGTTAGCACTCAATAGATGACAACTACTATTATTTTGTAAACTGCTACATTGTAAACTGCAAACATGGTTCCCTGTCATTGGGTATCTTTCTACAACTTTAAAATGAATAGTTGTGGGGCACCTGGGTGGCTCAGATGGTTAAGCGTCTGCCTTCGGCTCAGGTCATGATCCCAGGGTCCTGGGATCGAGTCCCACATCAGGCTCCCTGATCCTTGGGAGCCTGCTTCTCCCTCTGCCTCTCTCTCTCTCTCTCTCTCTGTCTCTCATGAATAAATAAATAAAATCTTTAAAAAAAATAAAAATAAAAAAATAAAATGAATAGTTGCATGGTATTCAATGGTTTGTTATATACCATAATTAATTTAACTAGTCTTCCTATTATTCAGAAAACATCCCTGTAGCTATGTCATCCCACACATCCAGATAAATTCCAGAAGGGGCACTGCTTAGGCAAAAGGTATTGCTCATTTAAAAACTTTTAATACAGGGGCCCCTGGGTGGCTCAGTCAGTTAAGCATCTGCCTTCAGCTCAGGTCATGATCTCAGGGTCTGTGATCGAGCCCCACATAGCCCCCTGCTCAGGGGGAAGCCTGCTTCTCCCTCTCCCTCTGCTGTACCCCCTGCTTGTTCGCTCTCTCTCTGTCAAATAAATCAATAAAATCTTAAAAAAAAAATTTAATACAAAAAAACAAATAACTGTTAATACATATAGCCAGATTTCCCACAAAATAATCCATGCCAAATTCACAGTCTCCTAACAATCTAAAAGGTCGCTTGTTCATCTGAGCTCTCACAAATACTGGATAGAATAATAATTTTAATCTCTTTGAATCTGATAACAAATGGCAATATTTCAATGTACATCTCTTGACTTAGTGAGAGTAAACTTTTTTAATGTTTAATGATCATTTGTGGTTTATTCATAAATTCCCTAGGTAAGGCCTTTTCCCATTTCTCTCTATTGATTTCTTAAGTTGCAGAACAAGGACACAGGAGACTGGATCTCTGATGAACATTGATCTGGTGGGCTCTCTCCAAGCTAGTTGAAGTCACTGTCATATTTTACGAGCCTTGCAATCAAACCACAGAATTATCCAAAGTAGGATTTCTTTCCAATCCTAATTGAAAGCTTTGGGGCCATCTGGAGTCTACACCTATGAAACACACATTGAAGATCTTAAATGGGCACTGGCAGGGGTGAGGTGTCACCATGTTCTTTTGTAGGCAGTATGTATGGATATAAACAGACAAATAGGGAAGATGACCTCGGGTGAAGGGAGCAGACAGACTCATTTGTAAAATCAATTAAACCTCACTTTTGGAAAACTCCAAAAATAATGGGAAGTTTTTCTTTTTTCTGGGGTGGAGGGTGGTAGTAATTTGCCTTTTCAACAATCACACCAGTGAGGGACTTGCCCGTATGGTCTTCGCCAGGGTATTAGTGCTTGGTGGAACGTCAGCAACAGACACAGGCAAAGGATACAAATTCATTTAATGCTGATAAACGGTATGGCTTATTATAAGAATGGCAACCAAAGCAAAATCAAAAACAGTATTCTCATTAAAGGAACAAACTTCCTGGGCCTGTAACTCCATGAATCAGTTGCTCTACTCTCAAAGCTCCCTTCATCTTTCTCATAGGAGTTTCAATACCTTCCTAGCCTTTCCCAGCTGCCCCAAGCTCTCAGTCTATTCACCAGCCTAGCCACCAAGTGCAAGGAGCTGGTAAGGACTCAGTACCTTCCTTAGTGCTTACTCCAAGTGGTAAACTTCTCAGGGTCAATTTTCCCCCCGCAAGTCCAGGTTTTAGACAGGGCTTATTATGGACCTGGGGGCATTTGGGTTATGTATATAACATCTGTAATGGGCCCAGGTATATTTATTTTCACTACTCCCAAATAAAAACCAATTAAAAAGCAAATAAAAAACAGTGCAAGAGGCTGTAGGCACTGTGTTTCCCCATGGCTCTTTTCAGAGATACCAGAGACCTTTGATGAACTCCACGAGAGAAAGGTCAGTCTACAAAGGGCTTGAACACTGATGAGTAAGTGAAGAAGTGGAAACAGGTGTAGATAACTCTTACCAAAGGTTTCACTATAACAGGAAGGTAAGAGAAAGGAGTATCTCTTAAAATCATCTTGGGGTTCAAAGAATATATTTCTTATTTGGTTAAGTTAGGCAGGCTGGAATATGTGTGCATGCCAAGAGGACAAGTCATAAAGAAAAAAAGGTGGTTACCGGGTATAATCAGAACCCTTAAGAAGGGAATGGAAATGGAATCCAGAGGAATTAGCATTAGAAAAGGAAACTTTTTTTTTAATTATGGCAGAAGGGAAGGGAGTGAGGATGAGTCCTCATGCAGATAAATGTTTTAATTAGGGAAAGAAAGAAAATTGAAAGAAATGTACATTCTCTCTGAAGTTGGAGGATCTGCTGAAGGTATTGTGTGAAAGCAAGGACAGGGATTTGAGAAAATGCTAAATCCTGGAATAGACCTGTATTAGTTTCCTATGGCTGCCATAACAAATTCCCACAAACTTAACGGCTTAAGACAACAAGAATGTATTAGTCTATATTTCCATAGGTCAAAAGTCCAAACTGGGCCTGACTGGGCTAAAATCAAAGATGTCATCAGGTCTACATTCCTTTCTGGAACTTTTTCCAGGTTCTAGGGGCCACCCGCATCCCTTGGCTCATGATCCCGTTCCTCTAGCTTCCAAGCCAACAGCACAGCATCACTCTGACCCTGCTTCTGTTATCGTATCTCTTTGTTCTGCTTCCCTCTTCTACTTTGAAGGACTCTTGTGATCACATTAGACACAGTAGATAAGCCCTGATAATCTTTCTATTTTAAAGTCATTTGATTAGCAACCTTAATTTCATTGGCAACCTTAATTTCATTGGCAACCTTAATTCTCCTTTGACAGGCAAACTAACACATTTACCTTCTGGCTATTAGGACATGGCATCTTTGGGAGGCCATTATTCTGCCTACCACAAGGCCCTAAGGAAACAAAGAGGATGCTAATACCTGATGTGGAAATGTTGGGGGTCAGAGCCAAAGGCCAAGAAAAAATTCTTGAGATGTCTTGGGTGCAAAAAGGTATTTTTATTAAGGCATGGGGACAGGACCCATGGACAGAAAGGACTGCCCAGGGATTGTGAGGAACAACTGATTATATATTATGGAATTAGGGGAGGTAAAGCCAAAGGAAGTTTCCAAAAGGATTTTCATACACTAAAGAAGACTCACAGAATCCTGAAGGCCTAGCTATTGTCAAGCTAAGGTTGTTTTTCCCTCTAGCAAGGCATTCACATGACAGTTCTGGAGGACCGTTGTACTCTGCCTGCCTCAAGTATTTGTCAATGGGCTGCCGGTTATAAGAAAATTTAATTTTATCTACATTTCTTTTTGCCTTTGTTCCCCACATCACCACCCAGCCCCACCGAGTTGGTTTGAATATTATATTAAACTGAAGACATTTGAGATATAACTGATGCTGAAAGAAGCCTTCTTGGAGCTTCCCTTATCTGACTAAAGGCAAAGCCTTCAGAGAGTAAAACAGCCATAAATCCCTTCTCAGGGAAGCTTCGCTGCCAGGAAAAAGACCCACCACTCACACCTGGATAAGAAATTGCATAAACAAGCTTTATCACAAACTGTCATACTTTAATTTATTTCTCTAAAAGCCCATTTGTCTTTCCTAAAAGTGGGCATGGAAGTCCTCTCTCCTACCCCCCTTTGCCCCTATCAAGTTGGTATATAAACCCCATAAACCTTATCTTTTCTACTTTAATCTGTTGTCAGTTAACTTTCAGCTCCTCCCGACCCCACGGGATCTGAATTGGTGGAGGGAAAATTTGTCCTCCCCATAGTAATAAGGGACCTAGAGAGACTGCATGGCAACACCAAGGACCTGTAAGACTGAATTCTATAAATGTAGCAGCATCAAAGCCACAAGTGAGTTCACAAAGAATTCCCATTCACAAAGAATTGCCATTTATAAATACAGAGAAGGTTAGAATGTTGAATAAATTCGAGAATGTGGTTTTGCTGGGTGGATAAGGCATAGAAAAATGGAGCAAGGAGTTGAGTGTGCGAAATGATTCACCGTAAGGAAGTGAAGCCAGGAAGAGACAGGTTGAAAGGGGACCTATGGAGGGGAGGCTGAGGAGCTGAAACATGAGGGTGAGGTCACTGAACAGGAAATTGGCATTTAAGGCTGGCATTCCAGGTTTTGAAAAGGTCGCAGGGTTTAGACAGTAGGATTATGGAGGTGAAAGGGAGGTACATTTGTCTTCTACCAATTTAGCATCTTAAAACAACATTCATTTATTATCTCACAATTCTGGAGGTCAGGAATCTAGGGCGGCTAGGCCAGGCTCTGTTCTGTGTATCACGGGGCCAAATCAAAGTGTCAGCCAAATGGGCTCCTACCTGAAGGAAGGCTCTTCTCTGAAGAATCTGCTGCTAAGGTCAGATTACTGGCAGAATCCAATTCTTTGCAGCTTTAGGACTGAGGTCCCTGTTTCCTTGCCGTCATCCATCTCCTCCAGGCTGCCCACATTCCTTCTTACGTGACTCCCTTCATCTTTAAAGTAGGTCCTTCTCAAACTTCAAATCGCTCAGACTTCTCCTTCTACCTTTTAAAGGGTTCATGTAATTAAATCAGGCACACCTTGATAATCTCACTATTTTAGACTCAACTGATTTGGGACTTTTTTTTTTTTAAGATTTTTATTTATTTGACAGAGAGAGAGATAGCGAGAGAGGGAACATAAGCAGGGGGAGTGGGAGAGGGAGAAGCAGGCTTTCCGCTGAGCAGGGAATCCGATGCAGGGCTCCATCTCAGGACCCTGGGATCATGACCTGAGCCGAAGGCAGATGCTTATTGACTGAGCCACCCAGGCGCCCCAATTTGGGACTTTAATTACAACTTCAAAAGTCTTCAGAGTAGAACCTAGAATGATGTCTGGTTAAATAACCAGTAAATGAACTGGAATCTTGGGGTTTAGGGGAGAAAGGAATCTTTAAAATTCTGCCTACCCTCAAGGTGAAGTTGAGAAGATCAAAGAGCACAAAAGCTAGGGTGATAGGCTGATCATCTAAATAAACACAGATTTGGGGGCACCTGCTGGCTCATTTGGTGGAGCATGCAACTCTTGATCTCGGTGTTGTGAGTTTGAGCCCCATGTAGGGTGTAGAGATTACTTGAAAATAAAATCTTAAAAATAAATAAATAGGGGAGCCTGGGTGGTACAGTCAGTTAAACGTCCAACTCCTGGTTTCGGCTCAGGTCATGATCTCAGCGTCCTGAGATCAAGTCTTGCATCAGGCTCCACACTCAGTACGGAGTGTGCTTCAGATTCTCTCTCCCCCCTCTCTGCCCCACCTTGCTGTGTGTGCTCTCTCTCTCTCAAATAAATACACAAATATTTTTTAAAATAAATAAAAATAAATAAATAAACACAGACTTTGCCAAGGTAGTGACCATCTTAGAGAGAAGGGAAATGCCCAAACCAGTTGTCAAAGTCTTAAAGTCATGGAGAAGAGAACAGAAGGAGGCATTAATACAGAGAAAGACTCTGTGTGTGTGTGTGTGTGTGCGCGTGTTGGGGGGGTGGAGGTGTTGAGAGCCCAGATGTGGAGCCAGACTACCTGGGTTCATATAATTTGCTTTATATAGCAGACAAGGGACCAAACAAGAAATAATTCATTTGGTTATAAAGTTCACAGATGTAACCAAGCCCTAAAAATTAAGCAGCAAGGGAAAAAACAGGCATGATTAGGTACTGATAATGAACCTGCAGAATCAGAAGTGGTATAGAGGATGTAACATTTATCCCTTCAAAATAGGCTAAAAGGTTAAATGTTGAGAGTTCATGGGGCACCTGGGTGGCACAGTCAGTTGAGCAGTTAAACGTCTGACTCTTGATTTCGGCTAAGGTCATCATCTCGGGGTTATGGGATCGAGCCCCATGTGGGGCTCCATGCTCAGCACAGAGTCTGCTTGGGATTCTCTCTACCTCTCCCTCTGCCTCTCCTGCTCATGCTGTCTCTCTCGCTCTCTTTCTCTAAAATCAATAAAAACTTTAAAAACAATGTTGAAAGTGCTGCAAATAAATTTCACAAATCCATAAAGTCTTTTGTTTAAGTAAGCTTTTTAATTGAAGTATAACACACATCCAGAGTAAGTATGGAAAATCTCAGTAAACAGCTTGATGTGTAGTTACAAAGTGAAAACACCTGTGTATCTGCCACCCAGATCAAATACATATGTATGCTATATGTCAGTTATATCTTCATAAAAACAAATTAAAAACAGATAAAACTCACGTACAGTGATGGAAGTCAAAAGAGTAGTTACCTTTGGAAGGGACAATGACTCATGTGGAGCATGGAGACTTGGGGTTATTGATACTAAACACACAAATGTGCATACATATATATGTATATATGTGTTTGATCTGGGCGGCAGATACACAGGTATATTCACTTTATAACTATACATTAAGCTGTTCACGTAGATGTTCTGTACTTATTCTGGATCTATGTAACACTCCAATTTAAAAAATTTACTTAGTGGGGGCGCCTGGGTGGCTCAGATGGTTAAGCGTCTGCCTTCGGCTCAGGTCATGATCTCAGGGTCCTGGGATCGAGTCCCGCGTCAGGTTCCCTGCTCAGTGCAGAGCCTGCTTCTCCCTCTCCCTCTGCCACTCCCTCTGCTTGTGCTCTTCTATCTCTCTGTCAAATAAATAAATAAAATCTTAAAAAAAAAAAAAAAAAAGAAATAATAAAAATATTTATAAAAAAAAAAAAAAAAAAAATTTACTTAGTGACGTCTGGGTGGCTCAGTTGGTTAAGCATCAGCCTTCAGCTCAGGTCATGATCCCAGGGTCTTGGGATTGAGCCCCACAACAGGCTCCTTGCTTAGCAGGGAGCCTGCTTCTCCCTCTGCCTGCCGTTCCCCCTACTTGTGCTCTCTCTCTCTCTCTCTCTCTCTCTGACAGATAAATAAATAAATAAAAAGCTTAAAAAAAAAAGCTTACTTAAACATGGGGTGCCTGGCTGGCTCAGTCAGTAGAGCGTGCGACTCTTGATGTCGGCGTTGCAAGTTCAAGCCCCACACGGGGTGTAGAGATTACTTAAATAAATAAACTTTTTTAAAAAAAAGTTTAAACAAAAGACTCTATGGATATATGAGGAATAGAAGGATGGAGAAGTGCCAGATTAAAACAAGTTAATTAAGTAGATTTCATCATCGCAGAACATGTATACAGCATTTACTCATGGAAACTATCCCCCAAGAAGCATCTCAAAGGTTGTATTCTTGGTAACATACTAAAAGATATATGGGAGAATTTTCTGGGGCCAAATTGTGGACGCCTCAAATGCCAAGCTAAGGACACTAAACTTATCTTGAGAGTGAGAAATTAATGAAAGTTTAGTGTAGAGGGATGATATTGTCAAAGCAGTGTTAAAAAGATTGATCTGTCCACATATAGAATGGATGGGGGATATGGGACAGCAGAAATCAATTTGGAAATGAACAAAATAAAGACTGAACCAGAACAATGGTGGAAAAAATTTCGAGGGAAGGATAATGAGGGAAACATTGTGAAGAAGGAGTTTATAGTACCTGGTAACTGATAGAACATTGAAGATGAAAGATAGCTAGAGCTGACTTCAAGATCTTGAACCTGAGAAGCTGAAAACCTTTTGGTGTCAGTGATGGAAATTGTAAGAAAGTAATGCCTTCCCCCTTCCTGTATATCCTAAATATTGCCTCTCTCAGAGCCTTGAACACAACAGATAATTGATAAAAGTTTATTGACTGAATAATAAAAGCAAGTTTATCATATGCAATTCAGGGGCCTCTCCACCCTTACCTGAATCTGCCATGCTATAAAAATGGGACAGGGTTTCATCTGTGACTGACCTCTTCCACATGATCCATTACTGACTACTATAAACACTTTATTGCCTGCGGAGGGAAGAATTTGTTCTTGGTTGAGTGTAATGAGCATTAAATGACACATGATTCATTACACTTAGAATTTTTTCACATCTGGCTGTCATGCTTTATATAATGATAGATGATGTCAGCAAAGCCAAACATATATAACTTCACCCAGAACCCATATTAGACCAGGAAACATACATCCATTATGCTATGTGTGACAAAGCCACAGCCGATCTAGATGGACCCAAGTTTTATCTCACCTCAAGAGTTTTTGCTATTTGACCCTTTTGTGCCTCAATTTCTTTCCTCACATTAGGGGTGATAATACCCATGTCACAGGGTATATTTTATAAAAATAAAAATAAAATCATGTGTATTTGGAAAACATAAGGTAACTTCGATTTTTACCCAACGCCAATCATAACAGCTAATATTTATTAAGTACTGTTCTAAGTGCCTTTAAGTTTTATGAGGTTTTTTTTTTTAAACCTCGCTTGGGGCACCTGGGTGGCTCAGCGGTTAAGCGTCTGCCTTCGGCTCAGGTCATGATCCCAGGGTCCTGGGATCAAGCCCCGCATTGGGCCCCCTGCTCAGCCAGGAGTCTGCTTCTCCCTCTCCCGCTCCCCCTGCTTGTATTCCCTCTCTAGCTGTCTCTCTCTCTGTGTCAAATAAATAAATAAATAAAATCATAAAAAAAAATAAACCTCACTTTATCTTCACAACAATGCCCTTAGGTGAATTCTGTTAAAATCTCTATGTTGCGGATGAAACTGAAGCATAATGAGATTAAGCAATTTATCGCAGGTGATACAGTTAGTAAACAACTTAGGCTCACATTTTGGCTCTACATTAGTGCTGATATAGAAATAATGACACCAGGGTGCCTGGGTGGCTCAGTTGGTTAAGCGACTGCCTTCGGCTCAGGTCATGATCCTGGAGTCCCTGGATCGAGTCCCTCATCGGGCTCCCTGCTCAGCAGGGAGTCTGCTTCTCCCTCTGACCCTCTCCCCTCTCATGTGCTTGCTCTCTCTCATTCTCTCTCTCTCAAATAAATAAATAAATCTAAAAAAAGAAATAATAACACCATTATTTCCTGTAGAAACTGCTAAGAAAAAGAAATTTGGACAGAGAAGGTAGAATGAATTTGTTCACCCTTCAAAATCCCCCTGAGCCATGCATATCAACATAAAAGAAGAAAAACAAGAAAGTCGAGGCAGTTGCAAATCCAAGATAGATATCTCCATGAAAGAAACCCCAAATGGTAAGAATTTAACTAAAGCTTGCAGGTTGAGGGACTTCGGTCTAGAAAAGCAGGGAATGGGGCGCCTGGGTGGCTCAGGTGGTTAAGCGACTGCCTTCGGCTCAGGTCATGATCTCGGAGTCCCAGGATGGAGTCTGCATCAGGCTCCCTGCTCAGCAGGGAGTCTTCTTCTCCCTCTGACCCTACCCCCTCTTGTGCTCTCTCTCTCTCAAATAAATAAAATCTTAAAAAAAAAAAAAAAGAAAGAAAGAAAGAAAGAAAAGCCGGGAATAGTGGTGAGGAGTTTGGCCAAATAAAAGGAACTCAAACCACACAAAGCAGAGAACCAGAGTCAGGCTCACTGTCTGTAAGGCAGGATGAGTCTGGCCACTTACAAAAGGGTGGAGGTAGTGAGAGACAGTGCTGTTCAGCTCTGCCTAGGGATGTGTGGCTAGCTGTGTTGTGTGAATGGGGATACTGAGGCAGAGACACAGCACATTGGTGGGGAAGCCCCCCCAGCTCATCTTGCCTCCCTAGTGCCTCTAGAGGTCTCTGTGCCTCCCCTCTGTAAGGGGGGCAGTGGGCACTGGGAGCCACTGGAGTGGACCTTTGGCTGTGAAGTGCCTGGTCTCACCGGCTGCCTTTGGGAAGGTCTTCAACACTGCTGGATAAGGTCGGTGCTTTCACCACTCCCTGCTCAGTAATAGAGTTTCCCTAAATTACATTTGTCCTCAACAAAAGTGTGTGAGATTCAAGCTACTATCCTGGCCTTCCCAACCTCAGCAATTTATGACTGATAATGGGGGCACCTGGGTGGCTCAGGCATCTGCCTTCCACTCAGGTCATGATCCCAGGGTCCTGGGACCAAGCCCCACGTTGGGCTCCCTGCTCAGCGGGGAGCCTGCTTCTCCCTCTCCCTCTGCTTGCCACTCCCCCTGCTTGTGCTCTCTGTCAAATAAATAAAATCTTAAAAAAAAAAAAAGACTGATAATTAATTAAATCATGTTAATCCTAAAAAAAAGTCCCTACTAAGTTCTGGCTAGGGATGTAGCTACTCCCTTCACAGCAAACAGGAAGACACGGGTACACTCTGATGGGCCTTCTTACTACTCCTCCACGTCTCTTAGCCCTCACATATTTTCCACATCTTTATCTCTCTGTGTTGTATCTTATATAATTTCTTCAGATACATCTTCTCTATTTTCTATACAATTGTATTTACCTTTTATCCAAATTCTTAACTTCAATGATTAGGGATCCTTTTCATTTCTAAAACTAATATTTTGTTCTTCAAACTGGCCTAATTATTTGATAGTCTCCTATTCTTGTTCATGTTTTCAGTATCTTCTTTTTTTTTTTTTTTTACATTTTAAAGCACTTTAAGCAGAATTATTTTTCATTTTAATTCTGATAATTATAATATCTGAAGTCTTTGTGGTTCTGGTTCTGTTATCTATGGCTTGCTCGTTGATGTGTTTTATAATTTTTTAAGTTTTTTGGGCAGCCAACCTGTAGGAATTCTTTGAGGCCTAGCTGAGGGTACATTCATCTGGAAAAGTCTGGATTTCCTTCTCTCAGACACCTGGCGATATTACCAATCCTCATAATTAAATTATAGGCTTGTGTTTTTGGATCAGGTAAAGAATATAGATTCAGCTCCCAAATAGCATAAGATTTGGCCGGTGGCTACAAATTCTCAGGGGAGGTTTTTTTTTCTTCTTTTTAAAATGTCCATTCATAGTGTAGGTCAAGATAGCAATGTTTTCTTGTGGCCTACCTTTTTAGGGTGGGTTTCCTTTCTAGTTTGCCCTTTCTGAGGGTATACTTCTGGGTCTAGGCATTATGCTTCCATTTTATGCAAACTCAAGGCTTTGACCCCATCCCCTCTGTGCAATGCAGTTCAGATCACAAAGACCACTGTATATCCCAGATACCCAGGGACTTCAAGCATTAGCTTACCTGCTTGGTCTTTGCTCCATTACGGATCCTAGTGGACTCAATCATCTAAAAGTAGGTTTTAATATTTAATGAAGTATTTTTAGATATTATGTAGCTGGGTTGTTTCAGAGTCTCTAATGCTGCAAAAGTGCTGAAAACAAGAGTCCTCAAATATATCTGTCACCTTTTTTACTTTTTCGTGTTATTATGGAAAATTACAAACATTACACAAGTAGAAAAAAAATATGATGAGCCCCAATGGACTGATCAGCAACTAGTGGCCAGTCTTAATTTTATTCATATTTCCCTTTTCTCTCCCTTTCCCACAAATTATTTTCCTTAAGAATGTTTTCAAGGGCGCCTGGGTGGCTCAGTCGGTTAAGCGACTGCCTTCGGCTCAGGTCATGATCCTGGAGTCCCGGGATCGAGTCCCGCATCGGGCTCCCTGCTCGGCAGGGGGTCTGCTTCTCCCTCTGATCCTCCCCAATCTCGTGTTCTCTCTCTCTCTCTCAAATAAATAAATAAAATCTTAAAAAAAAAAAAGAATGTTTTCAAGTTTTTATTTATTTATTTGAGAGAGAGAGAGAGAGCACGAGTTGGGTGGGAAGGGCAGAGGGAGAGGGAGAAGCAGGCTCCCCAGTGAGCAGGGAGCCCGACATGGGGCTCAATCCCAGGACCCCGGGATCATGACCTGAGCCGAAGGCAGACGCTTAACTGACTGAGCCACCCAGGTGCCCTCCCACAAATGATTTTGAAACAAATTTCAGAAAGCAAATAATTTTATTCATAAATATTTTCATATGTATTTCATAAATATTTTCATAATGCCTCCCCCGACACACAGAGGATGTTTGGAAATGTCCAGTAGCCTTTTTGTGGTCATAATATTTGAGGGTTGTTATTGTCATGTAATGGTCATGAGCCAAGGATGGAAAGCATCCCGTAAAATAAGCAACAGTGTCGCATCCAAGAAATCATTGCCAAATACAGTGTCATAATGATTTTCACCTATGTGTTCTTCTAAGGATTTTCCAGTTTTAGCTCTTACCTTTAGGTCTTTGATCCATTTTGAGTGTTTTCTGTCCATGGTGTAAAGAAAAGATCCAACTTCATCCTTTTGCATGTGGATATACAGTTTTCCCAGCACAATTTCTTGAAAAGACTATCCTTTTCCCATTAAATGATCTCTGTACCCTTGTTGAAAATCAATTGACCATATAGGCATGGAGTTATTTTGGAGCTCTTTATTCTATTCCATTGGTCCATATGCCTATCCTTATGACAGTAGTACACTGTTGTGGTTATACTAGCTTAGTAGTAAGTTTTAGACTCAGAAAGTGTGACTTCTAACTTTGTTCTTCATTTTCAAGATTATTTCGGCTATCCAGGGTCCCTTGAGATTCAGATGCATTTCAGAATGGGTTTTTCTATTTTTGCAAAAAATGCCATTGGGATTTTGATAATTATACTCAATCTATAAATCATTTTGGGTGGCACTGTCATCTTAACAATATTAAATATTCTAATCCATGAACATAGGATGTCTTTCCACTTATTTATGTTTTCTTTAATTTCTTTCAGCGATGTTTTGTAGTTTTCAGTGTACAAGTCTTTCACCTTCTTGATTACATTTATTGCTAAGTATTTTATTGTTTTTTATACTATTGTAAATGAAATTGTTTTCTTAATTTTCTTTTCAGATTGTTCATTGATGCGGTATAGAAAAGCAAGTGATTTCAGCATGTTGATTTTGTAGCCTGCAATTTTGCTGAATTCGTTCATTAGCTCTAACAATTTCTTTGTGTGTGTGGAATCTTTTGGGTTTTCTACGTATATGATCATACCATCGGGTGCCTGGGTGGCTCAGTTGGTTAAGCAACCAACTCTAATTTCAGCTCAGGTTATGATCTCAAGGTTGTGAGACTGAGCCCCATGACAGGCTCTATGCTGAGAGTGGAGCCTGCTTGGGATTCTCTCTGTTCTTCTCCCTCTACCCCCCCAATCTCCCGCACCCTCATGTGTGCACACTCTCTCTCTCTCATTAAAAAAAAAAAAAAAGATCATACCATCTGTGAACAGAGATAATTTTACTTACATTCCAATTTGGATGCATTTCTTTCTCTTGCCTAATTGCTCTGGCTAGAATTTCCAATACCGTGTTGAATATAAGTGGTAAAAGAAGGCATCTTTGTCTTGTATCTGATTTTAAGGGTAAAGTTTTCAGTCTTTCACCACTAAGTATGTTAGCTGTGAATCTTTCATATATGACCTCTATCATGTTGAGAAAGTTTCCTTCTATTCTTAGTTTATTGAGTATTTTTTTGTCATAAAGGGTGTCGATTTTGTGAAATATCTTTTCTGCAAATATATTTGCTACACGAGGGGCGCCTGGGTGGCTCAGTCGTTGGGCGTCTGCCTTCAGCTCAGGTCATGATCCCAGGGTCCTGGGATCGAGCCCCGCATCAGGCTCCCTGCTCGGAGGGAGGCCTGCTTCTCCCTCTGCCACTCCCCCTGCTTGTGTTCCCTCTCTCACTGTGTCTCTCTCTTCAAATAAATAAATAAAATCTTTAAAAATATATATATATATATTTGCTACACGAGATGATCATGTATTTTTTTCCCCTTCATTCTAATAATGTGGTATAGTGCATTGATTGTTTTTCATAAGTTGAACCATCCTCACATTCCAGGGTTAAATCCCACCTGGTCATGGCTTATAATCCTTTTAATAAGTTGCTGAATTCAATTTGCTAGTATTATGTTAAGAATTTTTGCATTTTTATTCACAAAGGATAGTAGTCCATAGTTCTTTTTTTCTTATAGTGTCTTTATGTAGTTTGGGTATCAGGGAATGCTGGTTTCACAGAATGAGTTAGGAAGTGTTCCCTTCTCTTTAATTTTTTGGAAGCGTTTGAGACGGATTGGTGTTAGTTCTTTAAATATTTGGTAGAATCTACCTGTGAAGCCACTTGGTCCATCGCTTTTCTTTGTTGGGAGGTTTTTATTACTGATTTAATCTCCTTGCCAGTTGTAGGTCTATTCAGGTTTTCTATTTCTTTTTCTTTTCTTAAGATTTTATTTATTTATTTTTTAAATTCAAAAAAAATTTTTTGGTGGGTAGCAAACTTTATTGAGCAATAGTACAAAGCTCCCAAAGAGGGAGGGGACCCAAGAGGGCTGCCTTAAGATTTTATTTTTAAGTAGCCTCTACACCCAACGTGGGGCTCGAACTCATGACTCCGAGATCAAGAGTAACACACACCATCAACTGAGCCAGCCAGGTGCCCCTCAACTTTTCTATTTCTTCATGAGTTCATATGGCAGATTGTATGTTTCTGGGAATTTGTCCCTCTTAATTAGGTTATCTAATTTGTTGACGGACAATTGTTCACAGTTTTCTTTTATAACATGTGTATTTCTATAAAATCAGTAGTAATGTCCCAACTGATGTTAGTAATTTGAGTCTTCTCTCTTTGTCCTTAGTGAATGTAGTTAAAGGTCTATCAGTTTTGTTGATCTTTTCAAAGAAACAATTTTTGGTTTCACGGTATTATTTTTATACTTATAAATATACATACTTATAAAATATGTTTTAGTACTTAGTCCATGATTTTATAACTGCTTACTTAAGTATTTTCCTTAAAAGGGTGTGAATTACATTTTAAGGCCAGTTTCTAGCTTTATAATAGGTACTTAGTAAATTCATTGTTAAATGAACAAATGAGAGTAAGTTTAACGGGGTATACAAAAAGAAATGTATCTAAATCATAAATTCAAAGGAGGCAGGGGGTGGTTTGAGGGAAACGTGCAAAGTTAGCCCTTATACACTGAACACAGTCCAATTCCCTTAACAGCATGAGGTTTTGTTGTTGTTGTTGTTGTTGTTATTTAAAACAACAGTCCTTGAGGTGGACTTCTATTATTAAAGCCAGGTTTCTACATAGTTCAGTTCTTCCTCACTTCTCTTTGATGTTTAAATTCCTTGATCAAGAGCCAGCAAATAAAACCCCAATCTTATCAGGAAATAATGACTTTCTCTCTTTGTTCTCTTGCCTTACCTGAACTCGATGACTCCTGATGGTTTTGTTTATCTTCAATTTAAGCTCTGCCTCCAGTGCTCCAAAAAACCTTGCATTGCAAGTAAGTCATTTGAGTTCATTTACAAAATTAGAAGGGCATTTGGTTAATAGCAAAGTCCTTTGATTCAGCGGGAGATGAGTTACTCAGCTTGCTGAGTTTAAACACCACTGAAATGCTCACTAGCGGTGGGATTCTAGTGTGGTCTGATAATCCTAGAGTACCAAAGGGAGGCTTCAGTGACTCCATAAACCTTTTATGTAAATGTTGTTTTTAAGATAGTTTAGCCATTTAGAGAAATTATTTGCAAATCATATAACTGATAAACAACTCGAATCATAGCATGGATATTTTTTCCCCAAATAAATAAATAAATGTTATTTACCTTTTTGGTTCCATTTCGTAGTGAAATTAAAAATGTAAATACTGCATATCCCTTTTTTTTTTTAAGTGTAGTACAGAAGAACAATTTGTATCCAGAATTTATAAGGAACACTTACAACTCAATATCAAAAAAATAACCTAGTTTTAAAAATGGGCAAAAGATTTATGCAGACATTTCAGCAAAAATATATGAATGACCAATAAGCACATGAAGAGATGTTCAACATCATTGGTCATTATGGAAATATAAATTAAAGTCACAGTGAGATACCACTTCATACCACTAAAATGGCTATAATCAAAAGACACAATTAACAAGTGTTAGTGAGAGAATGTGGAAAAACTGGAATCCCCATACATTGCTGGTAGGAATGTAAAATGGTACAATTACTTTGGAAAAATAGTTCGGCAGTTTCTTAAAAAGTGAAACACAAATTTACCATATAACTCAGCGACTTCACTCCTATAGGAATCTATGTGAAAGAAATAATAACATATATTCACACAAAACCTGTAAACAAATGTTAAGAGTAGCATTATTCACAATAGCCAAAAATCGGAAACAACCCAAATGTCTGTCAACTGGCAAGAAGATAAACAAAATTTGGTATATCCATACAATAGAATACTATTCAGGAATAAAAATGAATGATTCATGCTATAAGACAGATGAACCTCAAAAACATGCTCAATGAGAGATGCCAAGCAAAAAAAGATGGTAGGATTCCATTTAGCAAAATGGAAATTTAACAAAATGTCTAGAGAAGGCAAAGCTGTCAAGTCAGAAAGTAGATTAGTGGTTGCCTGGAGCTTGGGGTGGGAACGGGGAATGACTGCAAATTGGCTTGAGGAATTTTTTAAAAATATACTTCCTATAATGCATTCAGCATTCTCAGTTACATCTTCTGTATATTGGCTCAAAAGAGCTCAGCCATATACTCGCATCAATCCATAGTCCAACTTGAGATGTGTTTCCACATCCAAAGTAGATTTTGACTCTGCGGATGGGAGACCCCAGGAACCACGGTAACTTGTGCCCCATTGCAATTAAGGACTGACAGTTCTGACAACTTTAAGTGCCATCAAGTTCCCAAAACCCTTTGATCAGTGCCAGCAAGAGAAGGGGGTGTGAACCCCTGCCCTAGGGCCCATTCATTGTTTTTTTTTTTAAAGCATTTGTTAGCATTTAGAACTTCCGTGTGGCTTCAAGCCACCAGACACAGCGGCTGCCCCTCCTCCAAGCTCCCCCACACAGATCCTTAATCTTCTTAGCGCCTCTGCTGAAGAATTTGGCGCTCCTGACGACAGGCTGCTTTGGGAGCTTTCCTTTCTCCAGAACCTTGTAGTAGCCTGACTGCACCACGTCAATGAGAGCAGCAGCTCCTGTCTTGTTTTGGGCAGCATTTACCTGCTTACATCTGCTCATCACTAATCAATATTCATTGTTTATCAAGGTCAACAGTTGGGCAGAAGCTTTGGTTCAAGCGGTAATGCCACATACCAACTGTCCCTAAGTAACCTGGGTATTAGCTGTCTTAGTCGATCCTGTGGTGATGACGCCATCGGCATCACCCATCAGCATGCCCCCCTCCCGGGGTGGGGGGCAAGAAGAGGGGTGGTCCCAGTGCTTGCCGGTACAGTGGTTGGGTGGCTCACGTGGCTTCAGAGTTTCCAGGTCTTCCTCTGCCTGCAGTGCTTAGCGAGAAGGCCAAAGTGGGGTGGAGCAGGAGACAAAACTTGACAGTGTGCGAAGAGCCTGTAGGCCTAGGGATCAAGGATTTGCCTTGTGGCGCAGCCAGCTAAGCCGGTGTTCTGGACTCACCCAGGGCTGTTTGGCCTCATCAGGGCTGCGCCAGAGTGCACTAGCCTGCCAGTCGCAGAGATCTGAACCAGGGCTGAGCATGCAGCCTCAGGCTCCCGAGCCCAGGCTGGCCCCCTGCCTGAAGCCCTCCACGCGGGCTAAGGCCCTGGGGGCTAGGGGTGGGGGCACGCACGGTTGAGGTGCAATGCAAGGAGTAAAGCTTGTGGCTGGGCCAGCAACAAATCGGGGGCACATTAAGAATCCAGGCCTGGGGGCGCCTGGGTGGCTCAGATGGTTGGGCGTCTGCCTTCGGCTGGGGTCATGGTCCCGGGGTCCTGGGATCGGGCCCCGCGTCGGGCTCCTGGCTCGGCGGGGAGCCTGCTTCTCCCTCTCCCTCTGCCTCTCTCCCTGCTCGTGCTCTCTCTCTCTCTCTGTATCTCTGTGTCTCAAATGGATAAATAAAAAAAATAAAAATTAAAAAAAAAAAGAATCCAGGCCTGTTTGTTCCTGAAAGGATAAAAGGTCTGGATAGGAGGTGGTACTGAACGCATCAGGTAACAGCAGTCCACACTGCACAGATCTCAGCAAGGGGGTCTTTCCTCTTGGTCCCCCTGTTTCAGCAAGATGGTCTTGCAACATGGGGTCAGCCATGGAGAACCTCGTATCTCCACTCCTGGCCCTCCCGGACAACTGGCAGGGCTTCCTCATTTGCTAAGTGGGGAAGAAGCTTCTACCCAAACGTATTCTTTACATGACTTCTTTCCAACCTACTATACTAGTAGGCCATGGTACATTTCAGTACGACTGGCTGCCCTTGTCACCAGATACTTTATGAGTAAGTGCTACTACTCTTCTCTAGTGCCTTTTCCGTACTTGCTTAGTCAGTCTACCGGACAGGCGTCACCTGTATTTTTTTGAAAGAGCCTTGTCACCTTAACAGCTCCACAAAAAGTGAGTTTTAAATCTCGTGAAGTCAACCTGCTGAAAGTCCTGGGTAGCGTTGCGTCTTTTACTGAGGGACACAAAGGCCAACTTTCTCAGCAGTTCGATAGCAGCGACAAGTGTTCTCTCAGAAGCAAACACTACTAGAGTTTGTGAAAGACAGCGATTATGCTTTGACTACACAGGGGATGCTGTGTGAGAAACCGCTAATGGAAGTTTCAGTATCATGGCAAGTATGTCCTCAATTTCGCTGGGATCGTAAGTCTCCCTTCTGGGATGCATCAAAGGCCACAGACAACGTCACCTGCAACTTGCCAATCAATATCATTAGACGGTGAAAACGCTGGACATCAGAACTGTCCTCTGATACCATAGGAACATTCCAGGTCAACATGTTACACGCTTATTACACAGCGCATAAAATGAATTTGCTCACAGGCCTCCCAATGACAAAATCACTTTCAGCTTTCACCTTTCACTGCAAGTTCTATAGCTATATTAGACACTTTTTTAAATGATTTTATTTATTTATTTGTGTGTGAGAGAGCACGCACAGCGGGGGTGGCAGCAGGCAGAGGGAGAAGCAGCCTCCCCGCTGAGCAAGGAGCCCGATGTGGGGCTCGATCCCAGGACCCCTAGATCATGCCGAGTCCAGGGCAGCCGCTTAACTGACTGAGTCACCCAGGCATCCCTATATTGAACACTTTTTACGGGAACATAGACCATGCATATTTTCACACAGACACGAACACATCAGCTTCCAGGAGACCAACTATCCTTCTCCCTGGAAGTTTGGGAAATTAGAGAAGGGGGTGCAGGAAGCATAAGTTTGCAGCTAGGTTTTTGAGGCGATAGAAAGGTTCTAAAACTGGATTCGTAATGGTTACACAAGTCTATAAGTTTACTAAATTCATCGGATTTTACACTTAAAATTTACAGCATTTAAATTTCAACAAAGCAGTTTTTTTAAAAAGCCAATAAACAACAATGTGTTTATCCTAAATATAGGGAGAAGTATTTCCTTACTTATTCAAAACATTTAAGAAATTGTACAAAAACATGCAGTGCTCTTTCATACACTATCTACCAAAGTTTAACATGTTGGAAGTCTGTGTGCTAACTTGTGGATGCTTATGTGTATTTCAGAATACATCCTCTCTTCTCATCTCTGTTTAATCAATGAAAAATCATAAAATTAAGATAACCCAAACAATGCAAAAACCTGAAACCACTTCTGGCTACTAGTCTATAAATTATATTTTTCTTAATACCGTACAACCAAAACAAATGTAGAAATAGGTTTATTTCAGAGGCTTTCTGCAACTATAATAAACCCTTTTTACAACATTTTTGTGCTCATCAAAAATACTGTTTCCATTGACTAACTTCATAATAAGTGAATGCTATAAATTTTAATATATAAATAACAATAAATACATTTTGTATATATTGGAGTTTATTTTATAAATACTATATGGACTCAACAATTCTTGGATTATCTGTTGTTTGTTTCTATTTAGACCAACCTGTTTGTGTTAAACACATTCATTTTTCAGATAGGTTATTATAAAACTATTTATAAATGATTCAGTTTTAGGGGCGCCTGGGTGGCTCAGTCGGTTAAGCGTCTGCCTTCGGCTCAGGTCATGATCCCGGGATCCTGGGATCATGTTCCACCTGAGGGGGGTGGTCTTTGCTCAGCGGGGAGCCTGCTTCTCCCTCTGCCTGCCACTCCCCCTGCTTGTGCTCGCTCTCTCTCTGACAAATAAATAAATAAAAATCTTAACAAATGATTCAGTTTTAGCTTTGACCAGTTAATAAAGTGATTATATAAAAATATTTATAGCATTTATTTTTAATTTTTAAAAAGGCTTCTTTTGCTAAAACAAAAGAAATCTGAATACTCCTGGACCATAGGTGGCACAGAAAGATCAAGCTCAACTAGACTTTTACTAGCAGGGTGATTAGAAACAAGTTCAGTTTTAAAAAGCACCTTATAATTGCCCTCTAAGGCTGCCATGAAGGTAGATGGGATTGTCCTTGGACAGCAAGGTTTAACTTCAGAAAAACTTTTTTTTAAAAAAATGAGGTGTTCTGGGGCGCCTGGGTGGCTCAGTTGGTTAAGCGACTGCCTTCGGCTCAGGTCATGATCCTGGAGTCCTGGGATCGAGTCCCGCATCGGGCTCCCTGCTCAGCGGGGAGTCTGCTTCTCCCTCTGACCCTCCCCCCTCTCGTGCTTTCTCTCTCTCATTCTCTCTCTCAAATAAATAAATAAAATAAAAAATAAAAAATAAAAAAAAATGAGGTGTTCTGTTTCCTCCTTTATCCACCATTTCATAGAAACACAGAGTGCTCTTTCCGTCTTCCTCCTTCCTGTTGGCTCGAGCTCAAACATGATGACTGGAATCCCTGTGGCTGACCGGGACTGGGAGATGAGTCTGACAATGGAAGCCACACAGGACAAAGCAACAAGATAGAAGGGATGTGGGTTCTTTGAAACCATGGACTTTATCCTATCTCTGGAATGCCTACCTCAAGGTGTCTTGAACATGAGGGATGAATAAGTGTCCGTATTGTTTATGACACTGTTTGTAAACTAAACTTAATCCTATGAGTATACTGAGATCAGAGTGCTGCAGACGGAGGGAGAGGTAGGCACAAAGGCTCTGAGGTAGGAAATGCTTGACACCGTCAAGGCACAGCAAGGTGAGCGTGGCTGGGGTGTGAATAACTAGAGGGAAAATGGTCAGAGATTGTGTAGGGCTTAGTGGTTGGTACTATGAGGTACTCTGAGGTATGTATTTAGTTGTGGAAAGGCATCACAGGGTTTCAAGAAGAAAAGTGACCTGATTGATTTATATTTTAAAAGAATCTCCGGGACACCCGGGTGGCTCAGTAGGCTAGGCGGCCAACTCTTGGTTTCAGCTTAGGTCATGATCTTGTGGTCTTGGGATTGAGTCCCGGGCTCCACACTTGGCAGGGGATCTGCTTGAGGATTCTCTCTCTCTCCCTCCACTCATGTGCACTCTCTCTCTCTAAAATAAATAAATGATCATTAATTTTTTTAAAGAAAAGAACCTCTTTATAAAGAAGAGACTGATGCTAATGTACAAGAATCCTCACAGTGGGTACATAAGCATTTATTACATATTCTCTACACTTCTTTTATATGCTTAATATATTCTAGGTTATAAATTTCGTAGAAAACTTTTCACAATCACCCTTATTAACTGGCCAAAGCTAAAACTGAATCATATATAACTTTATTTACAATAACCTATCAGAATAAAGAATGTGTTTAACACAAAGGATTTGGTTTAAATAGAAACTAAAGGGGCACCTGGGCGGCTCAGTCGTTAAGCATCTGCCTTCAGCTCAAGTCATGATCCCAGGTCCTGGGATCAAGCCCCGCATCGGGCTCCCTGCTCCGCGGGAGGCCTGCTTCTCTCTCTCCCACTCCCCCTGCTTGTGTTCCCTCTCTTGCTGTCTCTCTCTATCAACTAAATGAATAGAATCTTAAAAAAATAAAAAATAAAATAAATAAATAAAAATTCTAAAATAAATAAATAAATAAATAGAAACTAAAAAAATAGTCCAAGAATAGTTTAGAGTCCATAGAGTATACTGGTGGGCTCAGAGAGCTCCGCTTTTGAATCCTGCCTCAGGGTTTTCTTAAGTGGGTGGGTGATCTTGATTAAATCATTTAACCTTCCTAATCTACCAAAGTGTAATTATCTTTATCTCTGAAGATTTTCTGAGGACTAAGTGCTTAGCACAGTTCCTGGCACAAAGAATCATCCCATATATGGTGTCTTTATTAGTAGTAGTCACAATTATTAGACTAATAATAACATTGGATCTGAACGGTATAAAATTTCCAGTCCCTAGAGAGGTTTTTCTCTATTGTGGGTGGAGACAGCTCACACAAGCATTTTCTATTACTTGGATGACAAAACCCTTAAGCTTTTTTCTACCCTCATACTTGGAAGTCTGGAAGTACCCACTTAGGAGACTTGAATATCTAAATCATAGAAAGGAATGCCCCAGGGGCACCTGGGTGGCACAGTCGGTTAAGCATCTGACTCTTGGTTTTGGCTCAGGTCATGATCTCAGGATTGTGGGATTGAGCCCAACATCGGGCTCTGGGCTCAGCGTGGAGTCTGCCTAAAACACTCTCTCCCTCTCCCTCTGCCCCTCCCCCCCCCAAAATAAATAAATCTTTAAAAAGAAAGAAAGGAATGTCCCATGAGAAAATCAATTATCATTCTAATTCATATCTCGATTTCTTGTGAGCTTATTATGAATCAGTAACTATGAGGCCATCAGCACAAGTAACTGAAAAAGATCCAGTTTCTAGACCCACGTAGGTGAGGCCCAGCCTCACCTTGATCTTATGTCAGTACTGCTTACCAAGTACTTGATCATTTGAGATCAATTAATCATTTGAGAACTAACTGAGGCATAGAAACAAACAAAAAGTGTGTTTGCTATGACTGTTGAGGATAAAAACTGGTATTTAAAACCATTCATGGGGCGCCTGGGTAGCTCAGTTGGTTAAGCGTCTGCTTTCGGCTCAGGTCATGACCCCAGGGTCCTGGGATCGAGCCCCACATCAGGGTCCCTGCTCAGCGGGAAGCCTGCTTCTCCCTCTCCCACTCCCCCTGCTTGTGTTCCCTCTCTTGCTGTGTCTCTCTCTGTCAAATAAATAAATAAAATCTTTAAAAATTAATTAATTAAAAAAACCATTCAAGCAGACTTCCAATTTCTAGTCAGGCACATAGGGACCTTGGAAGTCACCAGTCTGCCCTAACAACAAATTAAAACTGAACAAACTAAAAAATCAATAGCTTTTCTTAGATCTGTCAGAGAAGTGAGGAAAGGACAAACTGCTTCCCCTAAAATTGGAGACAACAGGTGAACAGAAAATCACAATTTAACAGGACAAAACCCCACAAACAAAAACCTCTGTGGAAACCAGTGCCAAGGTAGGAAAACCTGAATTGCAATTGATAAATTGCCAGTGGACAGGCCTATGAGCTAAAAACCCTAAGGGGGTCCCCTCATTTTTGTGAGTTTTATCTCCTGAAGTCTACTAGGTCTTCACAGGAAAGATCAGAGAAAAATCCCCTTGGGCTTCCCATAGGAAAAGTAACCATTTTGAAACAAAGAACATTCTGTTCTTAAGAAAGCCTGCCCTCAAGAGAAACTATTTTATCAGACCCTAACCTGTTTAGGTTTTGTCAGAATTTAAAATGACCTGGGAAAAGGTGAATACCCAACTCCAGCCCCCTCCAGCCATCTTGTCTTCTCTAAGGTTGGGGTAGTAGGGGCTGAGAAACATTTGTGAAGTTCAAAGCCTAGGAGCACAGGCTCACTAAAAGACTTACACCCAGTCATGGGACTGCAGAACGCTACCCCTCTTTCCACACCTTACCACTACATCACTGAAGGTCTATTTACCAGCATTCCTTTCATTCAGTATGTAATGTCTGGCTTTCTTTCTTTCTTTTTTTTACATTTTTAAAAGATTTTATTTATTTATTTATTTGAGAGAGAGAGCGCGCATGAGTGGGGGAGAGAGGTAGGGGTGTCCCCAGGTGTCCCCAGATCATTAATTTAAAACAACTACTATGATTAGGGGCGCCTGCGTCGTTCAGTCGTTAAGCGTCTGTCTTCGGCTCAGGTCATGATCCCAGGGTCCTAGGATCGAGCCCCACATTGGGCTCCCTGCTCAGCAGAAGCCTGCTTCTCGGTCTCCCACTCTCCCTGCTTGTGTTCCCTTTCTTGCTGTGTCTCTCTCTGTTAAATAAATACATAAAATCTTTAATTAATTAATTAAACAACTATGATTAATACAGTAAGTGTTCTTTTTTTTTTAAGATTTAATTTATTTTAGAGAGAGAGAGTGTGTATGTGAGCAGGGGGAGGGGCAGAGGAAGAGGAAAGGAATCTCAAGCAGACTCCATGCTGAGCACAAAGCCCAATGCTGGGCTTGATTCCATGACCCTGAGATCATGACCTGAGCTGAAACCTAAACACCCCAATCAGTTAAGTGTTCTAATGAAGAAAGTAAACCTGGTGGGGTGCCTGGGGGCTCAGTTAGTTAAGCATCTGCCTTTGGCCCTCTCCCTTTGCTGCTCCCCCCTACTTGTGCTCTCTCTCTCTCAAATAAATAAAATCTTAAAAAAAAAAAAGTAAACTTGAAAGAATAGATAGGTAATGTAAACAGATGAAAATTCTAGGAGTCAAAAAAATGTTAGGGAATAAAAACACTGTAACAGAAATGAAGAATGCCTTTCATGGGCTTATTGGCAGGCTGAATATAACTGAGGAAAGAATCTCTTGATCTTGAGAATATGTCAATGGAAA